>NC_062969.1:34756222-34801190 GCF_023119035.1 Salvia hispanica | reverse complement strand
GTGGTGCTTGCCTAACTACTGGGCAGAATCCTCTGTTTCCCATGTTTCTGCATTGCCATTCTGCTGGGTCAGGTAGTCGCCTTCCTTATTTCTTAAATTGGGAGCTTCATCATTGGAATTCCTTGTCGGTCCCTTGTACTCTTTGCCTGACCTACGAAACTAAAACTTGAAATTCTTAAGCAAACTGGTCAAGTGGATGTAAGATCCAAAAGAATTTTTTTCATTTATAAACCTCTTCCCCAGATTTACTTAGAATTTTGAAAATCTTTTTGGGATTAAATTTTTTTTCTTTGTTTGGATTTTAATAAGGAAATTTCAGAAAAACATATTCACACTATGTACAACTTTTGCTCAAGTATTCTTGGGAGTATACTGGTTCAGTACAAAAATTTTCAAATTCCTTCCTATCTACCTGACCCAGTAGATTCCCGAAGAGTACTTAGCAAACTGACCAGTTAGGCAATAATAGGGTGCATGCGTAGTGGAATCGCAGTGGATTCCACTACGCATAGCTCCGAATTATCCCTAAAAACTCTTTTTTTTATATTAAATTTTTTTTTTTAAGAACATAAAATATTTTTGAAATTTTCTGATTTTTAAAATGTTTTTGGATTTTCTTAGAAAAGTATTCACAAGAATCAAAACTCGGCTAAAAGTATTTACAAAATGAGCTTCTAAAGTATCCAAGGACTATATAAATGCAACCAATAAACATAAAATGGAAAGAATGAGGAAACTCCCTGGCCCCATAGGCATTCTTTCAGCCACATGTAACTGGAGAGCTTTCCTTCTTCACTTCAGCCTTGGTTTTTTTTTTTTTTTTTTTAACCTTGGAAACACCTTGGATAAGAATCCATTTGAAGGGTCGGGTTTTTGCACGTGTGTCGTGTGCACGTGTCCCTCCTTTCAACAAGATTTATAATTTTCCCACTAATGCAACAAATATTACTAAGTATAAGCGGCAAGAGCGGGGTCGAACCACAGAGACTATGGACCTACTCGAGATCGATTCCATGACACAAGCGAAAAAGGGGTTGGCTGCTGCCACGCAATTTTTGTGGGTCGAGAACTTAAACTGCTGGGTCAGAGATAAGCGAAACTTTACTCTTCCTATTGGGTCTAATAGATCGGAGAACTTTACTCTACCTACTGGACCTAAGAAACGAAAGCGTACGGAACATACATGAATCAGAGAAAGTGAGATATTTTAAAGTTCTAAGGCAAAACAAAAACGAGAGCTAAAAACTAGAGATGAACATAAACTCAGAGATATTCAACCAAAAGCAAACATAAACTTCCATAATAACTTGAAATAGGTCTGAATCCAGTAGATCAAAGCAAGAAACTAGAGTTGCGAAACTTAAAACCAACAAGGTACTAAACGAAAGCAAATAAAATTGTTTCTTCGCCTCCACGAGGCGGTGTTACAAAGCAAAATAGCAACGATGACGATGAGAACCACGGTGGCCAGAATCCTCCATGTCCAAGTGCGCAGCAGTCGAAATGAGAAACTTGAAGTGTGGAACTAAAGCATGGAACGAAAGCTAGAGCTAAGAAAGTGCAGAAGTGGCTGTTCACGGACTCTTCTTTTTTTCTTCAAGGTTGAGCTCTTTATATATGTGAGGCTCTGATCCCTAGGGTATCCCTCCGGTGATTTTACGCCCTTGCCCTTGAGTAAGACTCTTTAAGATAATTTGCTCTCGCTCCATTCTGCTTCTGTCGCCAACTTTTGATTCTCCCAGGTCTGAACGACGACTTCTGACTTTTGCTTCAATTTCATCTCTTTTGCATCTGCCAGGTCAGGTAACAACAACTCCTGGGTCCGACAGATTTACTACGCACCTGAACTCAATAACACACATTAGCGCCCCAAATGCACAGAATTTTAACCCTAAACCGATGCATGAAACGAGCCTTATCAGGGGGCAACCCCGATGTTGGTTGGTGAGGGGGAAACCCTAGAAAAGCTTTTAGAGGAATCAGATCTACCTACGACTGGAGTACCGGAGCCCGAGAAGGGCAGGAGGAAGATGTGCCAAAGGTTGATGAGAGGACAGAAAGGAGGCGCACCAGGAGGAGCCTCCTCGACGAAGTCGATGACTTAGTTCCTGACGCAACAGAGGCAGAGGAGCGCCGCTTGGTCAAGGAGAAGGCAAGGAAAGGAAAGGCGGCAGCGACCTTATCCACCCGGTCTAGGAAAGCTCCCTCCATCCAGGAGGTCGAGGAGACCCTTTCCCCTGTAACCGAGGAACCCTTTGTCGAGGAACAAGACGAGCCCATCCCTGAACCCAGCTATGACTCTGAGGAAGCCGAGGAAGAGCCGATTCCAGGACGTCCGGAAGTCTGGCTGACTAAAGAATTGCTAGAGGAGATGAGGCAGTTCGACGACCAAAAGAGGATCGCAGTGTACAAGGAGAGATGTAGCGCCGGGAAGATGGCCAAGTCAGGAAAGCAGTACAGCTCGAGGGAGCTTAAAATGATTGCATGTGATAAGGAATTCCGCGCCTGTATCCAAGCGATAGGATTTGAGTGGTTGTTGCAGCACAGTCAGGAGAGGGTGCCAGTGGATCTAGCAAGGGAGTATTTCTCCACTTTTTGTTTAAGGAATACCACTGATCTCGACGCAGATTCTATCACATTCAGGCTTTTTAATGATGAGTATGAGATGAGCATTTGGGAGTGGTCTCTGCGGATGGGGTTGTTTACTCACGCCGAGGATGAAGAGGGGGCGTGGAATGATAGGATGGTCGGAGTGCCGAAGGACACGCCTGGTTTCAAAGTACAGACGGCATGGGAACTGGTCACGCACCCCAAGTCGGGGACGTTTAAGTCCAGCTACTCCAAGGCCTCCCACATTGAAGACCGGATTCTCCGCTTTGCTCAAACGTTTGTCAGTTATAATTTGATGGGTACCGCGAATTCAGCTCTCACTACTACCGACCTCTACTTCACATGGTGCATGGCGAAGGGTGTAAAGGTGCACCTCGGATATTGGCTGGCGCAGGCGTGCCACCAAATGACGAGCAACCCTGGGCATCATATGTACACCTGCCACCTCATCGGCGCTTACCTCCAGAGAAACATAGAAATGAAAATTGCCAAGACCGCTCCGTTGGTAGTCATGTGCGAACCCCCAGAGGTGTTTAGTGTTGATTATTTCTTCAACAAGGGGTTGCTGCAGACTCAAGGCACCAAGACTCTCTTCTATTCGTTGGGAGACAAGGTGAAGGCAGAGCCGGAGGAAGTCGAGGAAGCCATGCCAAGTGAAGAGTTTGAAGAGCTACGCAAGGAAGTCCAGGACGTGAAGAAGGAAATGCAGTTGATGAGGAGAGAAATGATCAAGGAGCTTGGTGGGATAAGGAAGGAATTGATGGGGAATCGGGAGGAAGTGAAGACCCTGAGGGGCAACATTGCTGATTTGGCGGTGAAGTGCGCCAAACAGAATGAGCGAATGACGGAAGCGGTGGAGCTTTCAATGAAGATGTTAAAGTGGATGCAGCAGACGCTCCCCTTAACCCAGTCGAGGACAACTCCTGGGTCCAGCAGTGAAGTCAGGCAGCCCACTCAGAGCAGTCCCTCCGTCAGGCAGTCGCAGCAATCGCTCAAACAGTTGATCTCCCCGGCCGTTCCCATGCAAGTTTCAGCCCCATCTAAACCAAAGTCTATAGTGAGGAAGCCAGTACCCGAACAAGCAGCACAGGAAGAAGAGCTGGAGCAGCCAACAAAGAAGAAAGTAAAAGTGACCCGACCCGGAATCCCGCCCCAGTCTGGCTCTCGAGGGAGCCAGCCCCAGAAGTGAACCACCATCTCTTGATCAAGTAACTTTTATTTTTCGTTCCTTTAGTTTTTTTTTTAATTTTATTTTTATTCCTGTTATCTACGTGTGTTTTATAATTGTTGTGTCTTCTCCCACTTAGCCCACTGCGTGGTCTAAGTGTGAGAAGTTTGTATTTTCTGTTTTGTTGTGTTTTTTCTTGTGTTTTCTGTTTTATTGTGTTTCTTCTCCCACTTAGCCCAATGCTTGGTCTAAGTGTGAGAAGTTTGTGTTTTTATAATCTGCTTTGTTATTTTGCATTGATCTCTCTGTTCCCCCCTTCACGATGATGGCTTGGGGACAAGTTTGAGTGAAGTGGGAGGGGGAGAGGAGTCAATGCATTACCTTTGTTTGCATGATAAGAGTCTTTAAGTCCAAGTTTTGTTTGTGTCGCATGAGCCAGTGAATACAATACGGCATGATTCCCTTCGTGAAAGTAATTGAAGATAGGAGGCATTTCAACTTAGAAGCTTTTTCTTTAAATAAGCCTAGTCAATATGAGTGAAGTGAGAACGATGGAGGATGCCTCTACTTACTTAGTTGTGAAACTCTACTATAATAGTGAGTTATAAGCCTTAAATAACTTCGAGCTAACACATGTTTAAGGGCCGCCACTGAATGCTTAGGGAGAAGAGCTGTGAAGGAGAAAAAAATGGGAATTGGGTTATGAAGGTATAAGCTGGACGAAGTCCAGGGTAAGGACGTTATAAGCTGGACGAAGTCCAGAAGAGAGGAGAAATGGAGGAATAAGCTGGACGAAGTCCAGAGAAAAATAAATGTATAAAAAAGGAAAAAAAATATATAAAAGAGGAGGAATAAGCTGGACGAAGTCCAGGGGGAAATGGTTTAGAAGGCATGAATGATAATAGCCTGACCCAGGAAGGAGGAACTCTCATAACCCGACGCTTCAGTGGTGTAGCATTAAAAGTTGAAGCTAGCTCATGTATATGTGTTTATATGTTTGTATGTTTTTCTTAAACTTTTTTTTAGTGTTTCTTTGTGTCTAGGTCTAGGAGTCGGTCAAGAGATAACCTTGCTTGAAATTCGCCTTATTCATTTTTTCTTTTCTTGTCTTTATACTTGAGGACAAGTATGGTTTAAGTGTGAGCAGTTTGATAAGGCTAATTTCATGCATCGGTTATATGTGAAAAACGTTATAATTGCTGGGTCTAACACGTTTCCTAAGCCAGGTGTGTAAAGAAAAATCGCTAGATCGAGGAAATGCTGAAGGAGATGATCTAGCGAAGGAAAGAAATGAAGTGAGCAGGATTTAAAAGAAAAGAAGGCGTGACAGAGGAGTCAATAGCTGAGGGCAACAAAGTCTTATCTATACCTCGCTGGGCCCCACTCCAACGCCTATATATAGAAGAGCATGCAACGCACATCATATCACTTTTTTTCATTCTATTCTTAGCTCACACACATTACACACACTTGGGAATGGGAGATCTGAGGTAGTCGGGTACGAAGGGTTATTTTCTTTAGAAGTTTCGCGTTGCAACACCGTCCGAGTGTGGACGAAGATACAATTTCTCTTAATTTCAGTTGTTTGCTCGTTTTGCCGTCGAACTTCACTTTTGGGAGTCGACTTGGTTGTTGATGATACTTATTACCTTTTCGCTTTGGTTTATTTGTGTTTAGTAGTTGAATTTCAAGTTGATTTACGTAGATCTCTCTGCTGGAAGTTTATTTTTACAAGTATTATGTCAATCTCTGTTTTATTTTGATATTGTGGTGTTTGATGTGGGAATTTGATGATAGATCTGTGGTTTATTGACTGTTTGGAGGTTGTTGTTCAAATCTGAAGTGATGAAGTGTTTCTGTTGGTTGGAGTTCGTGTTGGACGCTTGGATCCGGAGTGGATTTAGCGTCTGAGGTTGGATTCGAAGTGAGAAAAGAAAGTTGTTAGATGGATTTGAGTTTTCTTTTTGTTTTCTGTTTTGCTTCGTCTAACGTCTGTAGATCTGTTCAGTTCTTCGTTGATTATGCTTTGATTTGACTTAAAATTAGTTTGCTCTGTTTTGATTTCGTTCATGTTAATTTTCTTATGAGTTTTACGCAATTTGGTTGTACCTTAGTGTGAGCCAGGACACGAATGACGCAAGAATATTTCTTCAATTTCTCCAGCTGTGCCTGGGTGTCTTTCTTCCCCTCGTCAGTCTCCAGCTTCTTCGAGTATTTGGAAAATGCCTTCTTCTTTGACTTGCACCAATTCTAGTAGAACCTTCTCTTTACCTCCTCACTCAAGTGCTGAGCCCAAACTGTATTTAGGTAGCGAAGACCACGAGGAGTCTTCACATACCCAACGACACCAACAATTACCATAGGTGGTGTTTCAATCATGGTGACAGCTTCACATCTCTCCTTCTTGTGAAGTTCTGCAATAAATATTTCAATACAGAATATTCACATTTTGTGCTTTCAATAAAACTTTAGCCTAGTTCAACACAGAATCTCTGTAATATAATAGAACATGTCTACCACTGGAATGACAAACAAATTAGAAGTCAGTAGGAATGCACATCAATTCAAATATCAACAGATTTGCAGTTATGTGAACAAGAAATTATCATGATAGCAACAGAGAGTATACATGATATCAATAAATTCTACATAGAATGTCAGCAAATCTGCATTTATGTCAACAGAGTATAATTCACCAACAAAGTACAAAAAAGTCATGTTAATGAAAATCAAACCAAAATACCTTCAACATTCATCGACGTCGACTCTGAATAAGATGAAGAATCCATCAGATAACACCTTAGGCTTTGATTATGAAGTGTACTCGAACCTAAAAATGAAAAAGCAAAAAAAAAAAAAAAACTGATTAGGAACAAATTTGACTGGGCATCAACAAATAAAGCATAAAAACATAATCGAAGTCGATAAAATCAACCTAAAAACTTCAGATTCAACCAAACTCCATCGAATTAGTCGTCTGTTGTTAAAAAATTCTTCAATTTTTGGATGAACGACTATTTTGAATGCCGATTTTGAAAATTCATCAACTTGAAGAAGTCGCTTCAACCACCGCCGATTTGGAATGTCGATTCTCTTTGATCGTTGCTTCAGCCGATTCAGCTACAATCGTCGCTTCAGCCGATTGTCTTCGATTTTGCTTTTCTATCGTCATTGCACAAAACTGTTCGATTTTGCTCTTCGATTTTGAAGGTCTACGAATTGAAATTTGAAGATCAGCAGATTTTCAGCGAGATTTGCAGGTCTTCGATTTTAAAGGTCTTCGATTTTATGAAGATTTGTATGAAGATTTGCAGGTTTTTAGCGATAGTTTTAGAGAAGATTTTAGAAAATGGTTTGAAATATAATTTTATGTTTTCTGCCTTTTATTAATGAAATTACAATTATACCCTCTTGTTGACATAATGTGTTATCTGTTAACATTACATGAATCTTATGGATTAGTGGCCCATATTGCATCTCATTTCTCAATTAAGGTAAATAATCTCAACGTAACAATACCCTATATATATATAGGGGGTCTTGTTAGGTTGATAAATCTCAACCTAATTGAGAATTGAGATGCAATCTCAGCCCCTCATCCAAAATATTTGTGAAATGTCAACAACATGTAGTTTATGTCAACAGAGGGGCATAAATTGATATGAATTGTATATGTAGTTGAAAAATAAAAATTAAAAAATTAAAAAAAAATTAAAAAAAATTAGAAAAAATTAAAAAATAAAATAAAAATAATTTTAAAAATTTTTAAAAAAATTAATAAAAAATTAAAATTTAAAATTTAAAAAAATATTTATTGAATAAAATTTACCATGATATTACCATTCTGCCCTTTCATAATTAATTAATCTAAAGATATTTTACATGTGGAAAAATCTGGACCACTTATTTAATAAAAATGAATGGCTGATATTGCATCTCATTTCTCAATTAGCATAAAAAATCTCAATTGATCACAATCCTATATATATAGGGGTACGATCATATCATAACTCATATTTATGTGATAACCTAATAACCCTATCATTTTATGGGTCAAAAGTATCATTTTTATTAAAAATGATATTTATACACGATAAAATGATATTTTTTCAGCATGCATAAAATGATACTTTTATTCCATAAAATGATATTCTGTTTCATAAAATGATATTTTTCGTCCATAAAATGAGGGTTATTAGGTTATCACCATAATTATGGGTTATGATATGATCACATCCCTATTAACCACAAATCCACCCTTAAAGATCGAACTAGAGACCAAATTAGGGCCACTCATTTTTCTTATATGGTTATGATTAATTTACAATTAATTTAATATTTTATTAAATAAAAATATTTTTTTATTATTTTATTATTTTAATTTTTTTTTATTATTTTTAATTTTTTTTAAAAAAAATTTAATTTTTTTTTATTTTTTAATTTTTTTTATTCGAAAAAAACTTGCTTTAGTAAATAATGAACTATATTCACTATATAATGAACTAAATGAATGTATGTTATGAACTTATTACTTCATTCAGTCGTGCTATTACTTCATTCCGTTAGTTTATTACTTCATTTATTCATGCTATTACTTCATCCTATTAGTTTATTACTTCATTCCGTTAGTTTATTTCTTCATTCAGTCATGCTATTACTTCATTCCATTAGTTTATTACTCCCTCCGTCCCATTAAAGATGACTCACTTTCCTTTTTGGTTTGTCCCAACCAAGATGACTCATTACTTAAAATGGAAACCCCTTTATCTCTACTTTATCCCCTCTCTCTTACTTTACTCTCTCCATTTAACACACAAAATAAAGTTGCATAAAATCCCGTGCCGTCCAAAGAAGGGGTCATCTTCCTTGGGACGGAGAGAGAGTCCGCGTCGGCGGTGTTGCAGCGCTCTGCTTCAGTTTGGCGCTGGGATTTTTGGCATACATTTGTTAATTTTCTTTTTTCGTTTTTTTTTTAAAAATATTTAAGTATATTTGTAATTTATTTATTTTTGCTTTTGGAATTGTGATGTGGATTTGATTCAATTGAAATACGAGTTGTTGACATTCGATAGTTTCGGTATTGATATGTGAATTATAAGTATTACTCCCTCCGTCCCCCATTACTTGACACGGTTTGACCCGGCACGGGTTTTAAGAAATGTAATGGAAAGTGTGTTGAAAAAGTTGGTGGGATGTTGGTCCTACTTTTAAAGTATTAGTTTTATAATAAATGTGAGTAGGAATGTGTTAGTGGAATATGGGGTCCACTACCAAAAATGGAAAAAGTGAAGTGTGTCAAGTAATGGGGGACGGACCAAAATGGCAAACTGTGTCAAGTAATGGGGGACGAAGGGAGTATTTTTTAGTTGTTGACATTTTAATACAAGTTGTTGACATTCGATAGTTTCGGTATTGATATGTGCATTATAAGTATTATTTTTTAGTTGTTGACATTTTAATACAAGTTGTTGACATTCGATAGTTTCGGTATTGATATGTGAATTATAAGTATTATTTTTTAGTTGTTGACATTTTAATACAAGTTGTTGACATTCGATATTCTCGGTATTGATATGTGAATTGTAAGTGTTATTTGTTAGTTGTTGACATTTTAATACGAGTTGTTGACATTCAATATTCTCGATATTGATATGTCAATAGTAAGTGTTATTTGTTAGTTGTTGACATTTTAATACGAGGTTGTTGACATTCGATATTCTTGGTATTGATATGTGAATTGTAAGTGTTATTTGTTAGTTGTTGACATTTTAATACGAGTTGTTGACATTCGATATTTTATCGGTATTGATATGTGAATTTAAGTGTTATTTTAAAGTTGTTGACATTTTAATACGAGTTGTTGACATTCGATATTCTCGGTATTGATATGTAAATTATAAGTGTTATTTATTAGTTGTTGACATTTTAATACGAGTTGTTGACATTCGAAATTCTCAATATTGATATGTGAATTGTAAGTGTTATTTTTTAGTTGTTGACATTTTAATACGAGTTGTTGACATTCGATATTCTCGATATTGGTATGTGAATTGTAAGTGTTATTTGTTAGTTGTTGACATTTTAATACGAGTTGTTGACATTCGATATTCTCGATATTGGTATGTGAATTGTAAGTGTTATTTTTTAGTTGTTGACATTTTAATACGAGTTGTTGACATTCGATATTCTCGGTATTGATATGTAAATTATAAGTGTTATTTGTTAGTTGTTGACATTTTAATACGAGTTGTTGACATTCGATATTTTCGGTATTGATATGTGAATTGTAAGTGTTATTTTTTAGTTGTTGACATTTTAATACGAGTTGTTGACATTCGATATTCTCGATATTGATATGTGAATTGTAAGTGTTATTTGTTAGTTGTTGACATTTTAATACGAGTTGTTGACATTCGATATTCTCGATATTGATATGTGAATTGTAAGTGTTATTTTTTAGTTTTTGACATTTTAATACGAGTTGTTGACATTCGATATTCTCGGTATTGATATGTAAATTATAAGTGTTATTTGTTAGTTGTTCACATATTAATACGAGTTGTTGACATTCGATATTTTCGGTATTGATATGTGAATTGTAAGTGTTATTTTTTAGTTGTTGATATTTTAATACGAGTTGTTGACATTCGATATTCTCGGTATTGATATGTAAATTATAAGTGTTATTTGTTAGTTGTTGACATTTTTATACGGGTTGTTGACATTCGATATTGATATTGAAGATTTGATTGTTGAAGATTTGAAGATTTGAATGTTGATGAAGATTTGAAGATTTGAATGTTGAAGAATTCAAGATTTGAGGATTTGAAGATTTGAATGTTGAAGATTTGAAGTTATGAATGTTGTAGATTTGAAGATTTGAATGTTGAAGAAGATTTGAAGATTTGAAGATTTGGATGTTGAAGAATTGAAGATTTGAAGATATGAATGTTGAAGATTTGAAGATTTGAATGTTGAAGAAGATTTGAAGATTTGAAGATTTGGATGTTGAAGAATTGAAGATTTGAAGATATGAATGTTGAAGAATTGAAGATTTGAAGATTTGAATGTTGAAGATTTGAAGACTTTAGAAAATGATTTCAAATGTATTTTATTTTTGTCCTCTACATTATTAATGAAAAGACAATTATACCCCCTTGTTGACATAATGTGATAGTTGTTGACATTAAGTTAATCTTGTGAATTAGTGGCTGAGATTGCATCTCATTTCTCAATTATGCCCAAAAATCTCATCCTAACAAGACCACACACACACACACACACACACACACACCGTGTCAACTTAGACTTACAAATGTGGGTCGTTATCGGGTCAACAATGCAACAATATATGGCCTAACTTAAACTGAACTCGAAATCATCAGTTTTATTGGATCATCCAATAAATATCCAAACCAAATAAGACTTGTTACGAACCATTAAATTCTTGGGTGTCCGTGTTGGAGTTCATGATATAAATTTTTTTTAACAATACGATGATAACGATCCGAACATGATATTAAAGTAAAACTAATTACGATGCCAAACAAGCCTCCCAAAATTGTCTATCCGTCTTCTCGTGGTTTTGAGTGGCAATAGAATTGCATTGATCAACCACTCCATCCTCCAGATCAGTTGCACAACCATCGTCCTCATCAAAATCAGCATCAATATGAGCCGCGACGCTAGTGTGGGATAAAAAGGCGCAGATGCATGTGCACGACTCGGCATCGTCCTCAGTCGTGGATCCGGCTTGCTCCCCCGTGTCATAATACTGGGATTCGGAATCGCCACTCGCCTCAACTAACATGCATGAAGATGCATCAACCAATACTGTTGCACCCACCATTGTTGGAGACATGGTCATCATCTATACTATTACAATTTACAAATTACAAATTACAAATTACAAATTACAAATACAACTCTCCCTCTCTCTCTCTCTCTTTATAGTTGCATTAGCCGAAATGCTGTAAGGAAATGTTGTGGGCCGACAAATGCATTTATACTTTAGGTTTTTGTAAATTGACTTCCTCTTCCTACTTCCTAGTACAAAATTGGATATATTTCAACCACACGCCACCCTTACTTCTAGAAGGAATTGGGGGGCCTTCTTTATTGCATTTGCCTCTACAATGGAATGGATGATGGACCACTAGCTGCTCGCAATTCATTACTAGTACTATATCATAATTATCATTCAACCCTCGAACAAAAACTTATCACAAAAAATGAAATTTTTGAATAGTAGTATTTTGTATTCTATTGTAAAAATAAAAGGAGAATTAAATATAGAACATTATAATTGGATTGGTGTATCCTAGTTGTGAAATTATACTACAGTAAATCACAAATTATTAAAATTGAAGAGGAAAAATGCAACAAGAACTAAAACACTAACACAGATGATTTTGAATTTGATTTGTACACTGGTATATAGTTTTAGTATAAGTTTGTCTTTTAAAATTCTGGAATTTGATATCATGCTAAGTTCTGGTGAAACCGTGTAGACATAAAAATGAGTTTAATTAACACATGCATGTTTGACTGTGACAAGTTCTTGGATTTGGATCATTCTTTTTTGTCCTCTCTACAAATTGTTTATATTCCAGCTACACAATACTTTAACATGTAACGCACGCTTTTAATTTTAAAACGGCCGCTCCTCACCAATCTAGAATACATACCTAAAATATCTGACTCAACTCAAAACTATTCAGTTCAACTCAACTTATTATCATCATCTCCATTACAGCATCCACAAACATTTCTTAGTCCGGACTAACCACCTACAGCAGTGTGGACTAGTGTCCGCCCTTTCAATTTTATATTAAATTTTTTAATTTATTTTCAAATAGTAATAAATAGCAAAATATAATATATGGAGTACTAAAACACAAAATTTTAAAAAACACTTACATTAATTGAAAAAAACACCTACTTATAGGAAAAAAACACATGCTTACATAGGGGAGTGTTATATTGCTAACTCAATACCTAATTGCTAACTACAACTAAATAATAGCCATTAGATATTCAAATTAAGGGCCTAGATCATCAACCAAGAAATATCAATATGATCAACAAAAAACGTCAAAAAAGTCATAAGATTAATTCTATAAAATATCAATAGGGGTATTAATGTCAATTAACTACATGTTTAGTTATAACCAACTTTTAAAAGAAATCTCAAAACTTTAAATTCATATAACATATATCAAATTAAAGATAATTTTATAAGGATTCCAACGATATCATATATGCATATGTTCCGACGTCAAAATTTGAAAAAAAATTCAAAAATTTTTCTATTTTTTCGTAAAGCAGAAATGTCAACATACTATATAAAATATGTCAATATAATACATGTAGAATGTCAATATAAGCAATGGGTTAACATTCTTAAAACATCGTGTTGACATTCTCAAAGCATTGTGTTGATATTTCCGAAACACTATATTGACATTTTCACCTAAAACCCTAATTTGGCGTTTTTTTTAATCTTTTTTTATTTTATTAATAAAATCGAAAATTACACGTGGCAAATTGTAGACCACACGTTTTCTAAAATCCTATGGCCTTAAATTAGTTGTAGTTAGCAATTAAATGATAAGTTAGCAATTGATCACTCCCCATAAATAGCAAAATAGTATATGGAGTACATTAATTACAGTGGCGGATACAAGATTTTTCGTCTGGGGGTACGAAAAATACTTATACTGACCGACTCGGAACTTCAAAATCTAACCAATTCTCTTTCTTTTTTTAAAAAAACTAATTACTCTATCCCAAAAAATTGTCCACTTCGATTTCGGCACAAGTTTTAAGAAATATAAAGGAAAGTGGATTGACAAAGTTAATAAATGTGAGTCAATTTTTATATATAAGGTTTATAATAAAACGTGAATATAATAAATTAATGGAATATGTGGCCTATTTAATATTTAGGTAAAGTAGGGGACAGAGGGAATATATATTATGATGAAACAATATATAATTAAATACATTAGAATATTTTAAAAACTAAATATGCTTTAAAAGGCTTGAAAAAATAGGAAAGATTAAAAAGTATAGTATATGTTTTATATGCATTACAATTTTTTTTTAAACAAAAGAATGAAAATATTAAAATAAATAAGATTTAATAGAACAGAAAATATATATCTATGCATTAAATGTGTTTCTGTTTTCGAATGCATATAAGAATATTTAAGAAATACCTATAAAGGATATGAAATATATAAAAAAAGATTTAAACAAAAAATTCAATTTTCGTATCCAATTTAGAATATTTTAAAACAATAAAAAAATTTGAAGATATACAAAATGAATAATAAGAAAAAGGTCGCAAAGCACATGCTTTGAAATTGCATAAAATTTAATAAAATTTATATTATCATAAAAATATAAACATGCTAATAGGAAAAAAAAGTATAAAAAGAGGAATCGAATAAAATGAAAAAAGTATAATAAAAGTCAAAATAGAAAAAATGTTGAGTGTGAGGTTTAAACCCACAACCTTAATGACTTTTCAAGACGCGTTTACCACAAGACTAAACATAGATTTTGTATTGAAATCAAACAAATTTTTATATAAAGCTACAAAAACTCTATTTTAAGTGTAAAACTACTTGTCCTACATCGAAATCACAAAGAAACTCGGAGTTGAAAACCTATCTATAAATCAACCATTTATCCCACGTCGAAGTCACAATGAAAGTTGGAGTTGAAAACCTATCTATAAAAGGTTTACTCAATTAATGCAAAACATGTTCATCTGTGTGAAGGATTTTACTCTAAAAAATATAATCTTTCATTAATTAACGGGTCCGTCTTCTAGTATAGATCATGGTGAAATTACTCCCCCGTCCTACCACAAGTGATGAATTTCTTTTGGGCACGTGATTTAAGAAAATGATACTCCCCCCGTCCCATAAAAATAGACCATTTGGGATTGACACGAATTTTAATGTGTAATTGGTAAAGTAAGAGAGAAGAAAAAAAATAATTGAAATTGTGTAGTGGATGGTGGGGCCTATAAATGCTAAAGTAAAAGAGAAGGAGAAAATTGTTTCCATAAATGGATGGAGATTATTTATATAGGACAGACGAAAAAAGAAATATGGCATATTTCTATGGGACGGAGAGAATACTATTTACTAAGCTAAAGTATGAGAGAGTAAAATGTAAGAGAGATAAAGAGAAAATAAAGTAAGAGAGATGGAAAAAAGTAATAGAGTAAAAATGTTTTTTTTTTTTTTGCTACAAGAGGAAATCAATCACTTGTAGTGAGAATCGAAAATGGAAAGTTGATCACTTGTGGTGAAACGGAGAGAGTAGTTTTTTTTTTAATTCTAATTTACAATTTGATTTTTTTAATAAAAAATTGAATTTTATGATTAAAATTGTTTTTTTATAAATTAAAAATTGATTTTTTATCGTCTTGGCACCTGCAGTGGCCAAACGATAGGTCGGACGAGACACCACTGTGGAGCCCTCGTCCGGCTGATCATCTGCCCAACTTTACCACTGCAGACGGACGGACGATCGCCACGCCCGAACTTTCGTCCTCGAACAAAGGGGCACCCTTGCATCGTTAGACCTATCATCCAGCCATGCAAGAGCCCGTACGATAGGTCTGGAGGATAAAAAATCAATTTTTAATTATAGAAAAATGATTTTTAATTATAAAATATTAATTTTTATTTAAAAAATCAATTTTAAAATTAAATTAGAAAAACTATAATTTCACAATGATCCATACAAAAAGACAGATCCGTGAATCAGTGAAAGATTATATTTTGTAGAATATACCCCTTCACACTAGATGAGCAAGTTCTGCATTGCTTGAGTAAAACCTTTTATAGATAGGTTTTCAACTCCAAGTTTCTTTGTGATTTCAATGTGGGACAATTAGTTTTGCACTTAGAATAGAGTTTTTGTTGCTTTATGTAAAAATTTGTTTGATTTCAATACAAAATCTATGTTTAGTGGTAAATGTGTCTTGAAGAATCATAGAGGTTATTCGTTCAAACTCAAAACTCTAACATTTTTTTATTATACTTTTCTCATTTTATTCAATTCTTTTCTTGTTTATACTTTTTTTCCTAAAAGCATGTTTATATTTTTATGATAATTGTAAATTTAATTTAAGTAATGTAGTTTTTTTTTTAAATTAAGTAATGTAAGTGTTTTGTTTTAATTTAATTTAGGTTGTCCCAAGTTACTTGAGTCATTTCATTTTTTGACTAAAAGCAAAACATCTAATCTCACATATTGTATTCTTTCTTTTACTTTATTCTCTCATCTACTTTATTTAACTCACTAAACACAATTTTCTTAAATCTCGTGCCGAAAAGGAACGCCTCAAGGAACGTGGGACGGAGGGAGTACTTGAAAACAAAAAAAATTAAATTAAATATAAAATAGAAAGAGCGGATCCTAATCCGGCCACTAATCCGCACCACTGCAGGAGGATAGTTCGGACTAAGAAATGTTGATGTGGCAGACTATAGTCCGGCTACTAATCCGGACCATTGTGCATGCTCTTACAAGTGTGATTATAAAACATTCAATGGAATTCAAATATTCTTTTGGGGGAATGGAATCCAAATAATATTTAGAATTCACAAAGTTAGATAAAATTATAACTAATGTTGCTAGAGCTAAACAAATGTTCCTCAATAACACCAGAGAGGTTGTTTTCGTCAACAACACCAAAGTGGTTTGTTCAAACTTGGAATGACTGATATCGGTGATGACAAGTGTGTGCAATGCAGAGAAGAGCTGAAGCCTATTGAGCATCTCTTCTTCAGCTGCAAAATCTTTAGAAGCTTGTGGAACTACGTTTGTGATCAGTGGAACATATTCGTTTGTATCCCCAGCCAATCGTTAATGTGTTTTTGTTCCTGGCATGGTACTCCTTTCAAAATATTTTGCAAGAAGATGTGGATCCATATTCTATGTCAAATTGTGGTCAGTGTGGGACATTCGAAATGAGATTACATTGCAAGAGTTCAAACCCAACTGGGAATTTGAAAAGAAATGATTGTTTTGGCACCTTAGCTATAGGAACAAATGATGGTGAATAGAGGAAGAACAGTTCCTAAGAGTACGCAAAGAAGATGGTTTTTATGATAGAGATACAAGACAGATGGGCCATGGAGTGTCTTATAGCAATCAATGATTGTTGAACTGTTGACTAAGGTATTGTGTTTCCAACGAAGGTTATGTTTTCTGATGCTCATTTCTTGTTCCTTAGTCTAGGCGTTGTTCGGCTATCGATGGGTAAGTTATTGTTTTGTGTTGCATGTTTGGATCCTTCTGTATTTGCGTTCGTGGTGAGATCCCACCCGACTAAGTCTTCATGTCTTTGTTTGCTACTTTCCTCTCTCTTGACATTTGTTGCATGAGCTTAAGTAATGTAGGGACATCTTCGGTGTTAGTAGGCTTCTTGCTTTGTTGACTATGAAATGCAACTCAAAGACGTTTTTATTTCAACTATTAGGTTAGAGGTTCAAGTCATCACTGGGTAGATGGAGAACTATTATTTATTTTCTTTTTTAAAAAAATGACTTTTTTTTATAGATATAAACTCTGCTCTCCACACTTGTAGTTTGAGCATTTCTATTTATAAAAATGAAACGAATATTTTCCTAACTAGATATCAAGCATCAAATATCGAGACTCAGTTAACTTGGAGTTTAGTTCACTTGGAAAACTATTACTTCAACTTGAGATCAACTTGACACCATTAGGTATTCACAACCCTCATCTCTTAGATGTGACACACCACTTTAACTCATAAACCATATTTCTATTCATCTCAATACTTTCACTATTCAAGGATTTAGCATAATTGCCGAATGAGAGCCTTTGTAGTTGCTAGAGTATACACCAAAAATTTCCCAATCAGTGCATGAAATTAGGGGAGGACGAAAAAAAAACTGATGGTAAGGACTGGACTTCACTATATATTTTTTCACAGACAAATATAATAGTAGGGTTAATGTATAAAACCTGGTTAAAGATTAAAACTAATTACATCCCTTGATTAATGGTGATCTGATGGTTAATATTAGGTCCACTTGGAATTAATTAAATTATTTTAAAAATCGAAAAGGTTAAAGACGGAACCCGCAAAAAATAGTAGTTATTTTTATCCCATGATTCACGTTCTTTGATTTATCTGCGATTTGATTTCCGTATTTATCAATTCCCTACCCTGAAAACTCTCTATGCGGCTATTTTGAAGAATTATTGTTTTATTGTTGCTTCTACAAACCTTATTCTCAATCGCCTTGCTTAGTTCATCTGGGTTTATCATTGATGGAAGAAGATAAATTACTTTTTGAAAACAGATGTCTGATATTTGTACAAGGTTCATCGAATTGCCTGATTTTTATCTGGTTTCCGAAAAACGATTGTGTGTAGATCACCCTACTTCGTTTTGCTTTGATTAAATCTGTTCATTGTCATTTTTCTTTCAATTTGGTTTCGTATTTGCATGGAGTTGCACCGTTTTTTTTTTCCATTTTATATTAATGATTACAGATAACTTCACCCTAGGGTTTAGATTGCTATGTGGCTAGGGTGTAGTACCCACTTATTTAGAAAACTAACTATACCACAACATAGACATGAATTCATTCCCCTAGGGTTTACCAATCCATTGGGCTAGGTTGTAGTATCAACAATTTTCTCGTAGAATATATCTTGATATAATGTATGCAACACATAGGTAAATGTATGTTAATGAATGTTTAATGTAATATATCTTGATATACAAATTAAGAAATTGAACGTATATGCAGTATGTAGTAATCTTCAAATTTATTGCTTTAATGTAATGCAAAAATTATTTTTGCATTCATTGAGTTAGAGCCTTCCCCTTTGGGTTTAGAAATTCTTGGGGCTAGGTTGTAGTGTTGGATTATTAAGTCACTAATTTTATACAGAGTAATGTATATTTAGCAAACAATAATGTAGCAACCTATGATGTACCAAATTAGACAGATAATGTAGCATAGCAACAACTATATCACCAGAGGCTATTAATGTAGTAATTTGTATGCTTAATGCATTATAAATATATTAGCAATCTACCATTCCTCTATCTGCAATGTACCATCAATGTAAACTTATCAAACAATGATGTTGTAACAAAGGATATACCAATTTGTCCGACATGATGTATCACAACATTCATTACAGCAGAAGCCTATAATGTACTAAAATGTATCAACAATGTAAAATACATGTATTTACAATGCACCACCAGAACATAAGGACAGATTGCTACATTATTAATGCACAGAACCACGTAAAAAATGAAGCATAACCCACAAATTGCAAATAATGTACCATGCTAAAAATGAACAATCTACAAAATTGGTTTATCATGATGTAATTTAAACACATAATAATGTACTAAATAATTGATGAACAAAACTATAGCCATGATGTAGCATAGGATTTGGAACAATGTAAACAACGATGTTAACAATGTTCAAACATTACAGTAAACCAATAAAGCCATTTACTTGTCGCTTGGCTAGCAGGCCTCCTCGAAGTAGTGCGTTTGTTCACCATTTTGTAGGAAGTTCTTCCGGTGCTGTATGTCATCAAAATTTCGTTGTTGATTAATCAACTGTACTGAACTCATTATACACAAATAAAAGGGGTCGAACAGAGCATCACAAGAATGACCAAAAATTGCTTCCAAAAAAATGCCAGGAAAGGAATATAACTGCTAATTATAGGGCAAAATGTATTGACAAAAAGCTTCAATTTTTTGCAAAAACCAGAAACTCAACCAACCAAAAAACACTAATTAAAAAAACCAAACTTAGAATTCAAAATTGAGGCTTGAATAATGTAGAAGAACAATGAAAATCACTTCCTCAAATGTGAATCTACACCAATTTGAAGCAATTTAAAAGTTGTAGTCTTACCTCCCGATTTCGGAATTCGTCAGGGGAGAAAACAAAATTTCCAGGTTATATATCAGACGGCGTCGTGATGTTGACCGATTCGTCGTGCTCTAGGTCGTTCGTCGGTACAATTGACTGTAGAAACCGGTTCAACTAGGCGGCGGCTAGGGTTGAGTTGAATTGTGGGAGGAGAGAGGGGGGAGAGAGGATGGAAATAATGAGGGGTGAGAGTGGGAGGGAAATGAATTGATCGTGAGTAAGAAATACCCCTTAATGTATGAAAAGTGTATGATAATGTACTGAGTGACAATTAATCCAAGCCATTAAATTAATAGATCCAAGGGATCAGATTAGTCCTATGTTTTACACTAGGGGATATAAGGAGTATATATATATATGAAATTATACAATATAAAAACCGCAAACGCTGTAAAAAATGCATATATATTTAACATGAAGTAGTCCAAAATATATCTAATAAAAAGAACATGTCATAGCTATGGTTTTACATCTAAAGCGGTGACAACTAAATTCTACGTTCTCAATCGTTGAAAATAGGTCCTTCTCAATGTACACAATTAAACTATCTTTCATCCACTCATCTCCCATTCGATTTCGCAAATCAATCTTGATAGTCTTCATTGCAGAAAATGCTCTCTCAACAGAAGTAACGGGTAAAACCAATGCCAACTCAATAATCCGATAAACCAACAGAAAAAACCAAATGCTTACCACTTTTGACCATCTCCGTAGCAACGTCTCCTAAGTTTCTTAAGGCATCAAATTGAGGATCACATCGGATATTAACAATAAAATTACTAAGTTAAAGTGGAAGACGTGAACAATTATTTGCAGAGAGGTCCTCGTGATATAATGTAGCAAGATGAATTACTTGATCATCATTGAATCAAGAGAAAGAATTTCTCGAATAAAGACATGATATGCATCCTAGCTATTCGGTGCTAGCTTCAGAAAATCGATCATCCATCTCTTGTATAGTTAAATCAACAACCTTGACATTGCAACCACAATAACATAAATTATGATAAAAAAAATATATGTATAGAAGACATGAATAGGAATATTATAGTACCTTATTAAAAGTGTCTACACGATAATGATGCAAATTCGTGATCAACTTTGCTCCATACTTTTTATAACCACGGCGTGGTATAATTTCATCCATATCAACTTGTGTAATATTATACAATTCACAAAAATTTGCTGTTTGATCATGTACGTCTTCTCATCCATTGTCTCTAAAACTTTGCAACTGATATTTCACACTTTACACTTTGGATCAATGATATGGCTTGAATAATATTTTGATATTTCTTTTGTAAGGCAATGGATAATTCATTGGTTATTCCCAATAAATGTTTCATCAAATGCAAAGTGAAAACAAACTCATAATTATCCATCTTTTCAATCAATCCTTCAGTGGTACTTCTGTTATCACGGAGAGTAGCATAGTCACGTACAACTTCCAACACTTTCTCAACCGAAGACCACATAGAGCATAGACGAAGCAATGCAAAGTAATGTGAGCCCAACAAGTGTCTCCAGGCCTTACCAAACTAGTTTCTTGATTTTTACCTCTTCTACTTATGACTTCTCCATCATTAAGTTGTTCAGAAGTTGGTCTTTTCTTTTACAAGATGCCCCGACCATACTCACAATTATGGAGACATAGCTAAAAACATTCTTCACAACTCTAATACCTTGGCAACCGCAACAACAAATAATTGGAGTTGATGAGAAAAACAATGAAAATACATGGCATATGGATTTTCTTGCAATACTAAGGATTTCAATCCATTAAACTCACCCCCCATATTAGAAGCTCCATCGTATCTTTGCCCTCTCACTTTAGATAGAGACAAATTATGCTTCACCAACAAATCATCAATAACGCATTTCATAGTATGCGAGGAAGTGTCAGTTACATGCACGATCCCAATAAATCGCTCAATCACATATCCTTCGTTATTTACATATCTTAAAACAATTCTCATTTGCTCCTTCAATGAAACGTCTCGAGCCTCATCAACCAAAAGAGTGAAAACTTTATCTCCAATATCATTAACTACGGCAAGTGTGACCTCTGAAGCACAAGCATTTGCTAATTCCTTTTGAATTCGTAGTGAATTCATTTGATTGTTAACAGGAGCATTTGTAAACAAAGTTTTGGATACATCATCGTTGAATTCACTAAACCATAGAAGCAACTCAAGAAAATTACTTCGATTTGAAGAACTACTTGACTCATCATGTCCATGAAAAGATAATCCCTCCTTAGAGAAACCGAGTCACATTCAATGAGACTGTCAACCGAATTTGATTTGCAACTTCCATCTCACGAGTACAGAGGATACTTGCCCAATTTTTTTCTTATTTTCTACTTTCAAATTTTTCAAAATTTTAATAATTATGTTAAGCCCTTACCAAATAATGCTACTCAAGAACAAATTATTTTGGGATGAATAACTGTAAGGAGCTGAAAATTAAAGAAAGGACAAGTAAGAATCTGGAGAAGAAATGTGTAATAATAGCGTTGGAAGAACAAGGAAGAAGAAGAGCACTTTCACTAGTTCATAAATGAATTAATTAATATAAAAGTAAAAGTCAAATGGACCCACTTTATAATCTTTAACTCCTTTTTAAAAATCTTTTTTAAAAAGAGATTGTATTCTTTAAAAGTGCTATCACTTTTTATAAAGTGATATATGTTTCTTTAATTAAAATTTAAGTAAAAGGAGTTTAAATTTTAAGTGGCATACGTTTTTTAAGATTTTAAAAAATTAAAGAAAGAGAAGCAGAAAGGTTTTTGTCTTTTTGAAGTTTACAGCAGAGGTTGCAATACAGAAACGGCGCAACTTTGTAAAAAAGGAGGGTTTGAGTCTTTGAAACTTTAGAGAAATTAATTTTCAAATTCTACACAAATTGTGAGGCAAGGAGTTTATTAAAGTTGTTAATTTTATATTCTATTTCTTGTTTTCTGTAAAATTTTGATAGAATAGTTGCAAGCTAAAATTTGTGATTGTCGTATAGAATACGGTTTATGTTAGTAAGTGTTGATAGTATCTTATGGAGTTATGGATATAAACTAATATTGTACTTCAATCATTATTGCTTAGGTTGACCGTAGATGATGGAACGCTTTTTAAAAAAAAGCATCGGGATGAATTTTCTTCTCCAAGTGAACCCATTGTTAAAGCAATGGAAAATTAGCCCCGAAGAGAAGTCGAGTTGAACTTGAATGATATTGTTGGTGATTCGGGAAAACGCAAGCCAATTGAAGAGTTCAATGTTTCAATTCGTGATAAAGTGTGAAGGGGGTACTTGAGTAAGGGCCCTGTCAACCAATTGGACATAAGTACGAAAAAATGAAATATGATATTTAAGAGAGAAGTTTTCAAGATATTTGGTTTAAAATGTATACATGGTTAGAGTATAGTGTATCAAAGGATGCAACCTTTTGCTTTTGCTGCTACCTTTTCAAGAAATCAGATAAAGGAGGTCGACAATCAAATGATGCTTTTACAAAGACGGGTTGTAGAAACTGGAAAAATGCATGATAAAGATTCAATTATCATGTTGGAGGCATAAATAGTTGTCATAATAATGCTAGAATTCAGTTCGAAGATTTTCAAGATCAAAGGATTAGTGTGGCAAGTATATTAAAGTCAAATACCCGTGAGATGGAAGTTGCATATCGCATTTGGTTGACAGTCTCATTGAATGTGACTCGGTTTCTCTTAAAGCAAGAATTATCTTTTCGTGGACATGATGAGTCAAGTAGTTCTTCAAATCGAGGTAATTTTCTTGAGTTGCTTCTATGGTTTAGTGAACTTAATGATGATGTATCCAAAACTTTGTTTATAAATGCTCCTGCTAACAATCAAATGAATTCACCACGAATTCAAAAGGAATTGGCAAATGCTTGTGCTTCAGAGGTCACACTTGCTATGGTTAATGATATTGGAGATAAAGTTTTCACTCTTTTGGTTGATGAGGCTCGAGACGTTTCATTGAAGGAGCAAATGGGAATTGTTTTAAGATATGTGAATCACGAAGGATATGTGATTGAGCGATTTATTGGGATCGTGCATGTAACTGACACTTCCTCGCATACTTTGAAATGCGTTATTGATGATTTGTTGGTGAAGCATAATTTATCTCAATCTAAAGTGAGAGGGCAAGGATACGATGGAGCTTCTAATATGAGGGGTGAGTTTAATGGATTGAAATCCTTAGTATTGCAAGAAAATCCATATGCCATGTATATTCATTGTTTCTCTCATCAACTCCAATTAATTGTTGTTGCAGTTGCCAAGGGTATTAGAGTTGTGAATGATGTTTTTAGCTATGTCTCCATGATTGTGAATATGGTCGGGGTATCTTGTAAGAGAAAAGACCAACTTTGGTTGTTGCAACATGACAGATTAGTTAAACAACTTAATGATTGAGAAGTCATAAGTGGAAGAGGTAAAAATCAAGAAACTAGTTTGGTAAGGTTTGGAGACACACGTTGGGGCTCACATTACTTTGCATTGCTTCGTCTATGCTCTATGTGGTTTTCGGTTGAGAAAGTGTTGGAAGTTTTACGTGACTATGCTACTCTCCGTGATAACAGAAGTACTATTGAAGGATTGATTGAAAGGATGGATAATTATGAGTTTGTTTTCACTTTGCATTTGATGAAACATTTATTGGGAATAACCAATGAATTATCCATTGTCTTACAAAAGAAAGATCAAAATATTATTCAAGCCATATCACTGATCCAAAGTGTGAAACATCAGTTGCAAAGTTTTAGAGACAACGGATGAGAAGACATACATGATCAAGCAACAAAGTTTTGTGAAGTGTATAATATTTCACTAGTTGATATGGATGAAATTATACCACGCCGTGGTTATAAAAAGTATGGAGCAGAGTTGATCACGAATTTGCATCATTATCGTGTGGAGATTTTTAATCTGGTACTATGATATCCCTATTCATGTCTTCTATACATACATTTTTTTTTATCATAATTTATGTTATTGTGGTTGCAATGTCAAGGTTGTTGATTTAACTATACAAGAGATGGATGATCGATTTTCTGATGCTAGTACTGAATTGTTAGGATGCATTTCATGTCTTGATCCGAGAAATTCTTTCTCTCGATTCAATGATGATCAAGTAATCCGTCTTGCTACTTTATATCACGAGGACTTCTCTGCAAATGATTGTTCACGTCTTCCACTTCAACTTAGTAATTTTATTGCTAATATACAATGTGATTCTCAATTTGCTTCCTTAAGCAATTTAGGAGTCGTTGCTACGGAGATGAGTGGATGAATGATAGTTTAATTGAGTACATTGAGAAGGACATGTTTTCAACGATTGATAACGAAAAAAATCTTGCAACGTTTTCAATTGATGATAACACGTAGAATTGAGTTGCCACCGCTCTAGATGTAAAACCACACCTATGACATGTTCTTTTAATTAAATATATTTTGGACTACTTTGTATTAAATATATATGCATTTTTACAGTTTTTGCGGTTTTTATATTGTATAATTTCATATATATATTGGAATGTGGGTCCTATTTTTTTATATTAGTTTTATAATAAAATGTGAGTGGAAAAAAGTTAGTGGAATGTGGGGCCTAATACCATTTATGGAATATTCCAACTGAGACTTCTAAAGTGGGACAACCAAAAATGGCATACCCGGACTCCTAAAGTGGGACGGAGGGAGTATTATATTTGACCGTGAAAAAATATATAGTGAAGTCCAGCTCTTACAGTCAATGTTTTCTGCGTCGGCCCCCGCGGTCCACCACTCTCATTCTTGCGGGAGAAGCCAGCCAGCAAGTCTGTGTTGCTGATGCCCTTACGCTGAATAAAATTCTAATTATCAACCGTCAAAGAGTTTTTGATCTGTACTCCTTTCAAAAGATTTAATAAGAAGACGTGGATCCATATTCTATGTCACATTGTGGTCAGTGTGGATATTCGAATAAGATTACATTACAAGAGTTCAAACTCAATTGGGAGTGTGAGAAGAAATGGTTGTTTTGGCACCTTAGCTATAGGATCAAAGGATGGTGATCAGAGGATGAACGGTCCCTATGAGTACGCCAAGAAGATGCGTTCTATGATAGAGATACAAGACAGATGGGCCCTGGAATGTCTTTCAGCAAACAATGATTGTTGACTAAGGTATTATGTTGCCAATGGAGATTATGTTTTGTGATGCTGATTTCTTGTTCCTCAGTCTTAGTGTAGTTTGTCTATCGATGGGTAAGTTATTGTTATGTGTTGCATGTTCAGCTCCTTTATTTGCTACTCTTTCCTCTCTCTCGACATTTGTTGCATGAGCTTAAGTAATGTAGGGACGGTGTTAGTTGGCTTCTTGCTTTGTTGACTATGAAATGCAACTCTAAGACGTTTTTTGGTGTAGTTTGTCTATCGATGGGTAAGTTATTGTTTTGTGTTGCATGTTCAGCTCCTTTATTTGCTACTCTTTCCTCTCTCTTGACATTTGTTGCATGCTTAAGTAATGTAGGGACGGTGTTAGTTGGCTTCTTGCTTTGTTGACTATGAAATGCAACTCTAAGACGTTTTTTCTTCAACCATTAGGTCAAAGGTTCAAGTCATCACTAGGGAACTATTATTGATTATATGTAAAAGAGAAGCTCTTTTTTTTAGATATAAACTCTGCTCACCACACTTATAGTTTGAGCATTTCTATATACAAAAATAAAACGAATATTTTCCTAACTAGATATCAAGCATCAAAATTCGAATAATCAAATCACATCGTGTTTGGTTTTCTCGTGATACAAAACTACGAAGGAGAAGATGACTATATAAATTCGAAGTGTCTGGATTCACAGTGAATTTAGAAAACAATTCGTCATGTATAGTTGTAGAGTACTACATTTCATATATAAACGCGATTTTCGTTTCATTTTCATTTGCACCACTTGTTTTAACGAGTTTTCTCTCTCTCTAACTTTCTGTTCAAGAGCATCATCGAGCGATGGATCACGCGGGTGGTAGCGGTAGCGGTAGTGGTGGGGATCCTGAGGAGTACGAACGGAGGATGAACGAGGCTATGGAGGCCTACATGAACCGCGGGATGGAGCGGTACATGCGTATGGTGGAACAGCAGGCGATACCTCGCCCTCCTCCACCAGTTGTCCACCACCGGCGCAGTGATTGATCGGGATCACGTAGCTGCACATCAGCGGCATGTACGAGGACTACTTTGCGAGTACCCGCGGTTTCCCGCCAACATGTTCCGGCGGCGTTTCGAATGCGCAGGGAGTTGTTTATGCGCATCGTTAGGGCATTGGAGCGTCAATATATGTGTTTCCGCTTCAGGCACGATGCGGCTGGCAGACCCGGCCACACCCCTATCCAAAAGTGCACGGCGGCAATCAGGCAGTTGGCCTACGGAGGCGCGGCAGACATGTGGGATGAGTACCTCCACATCGGTGAGTCGTCAGCCCTGAAATGTCTGAAGGAGTTCTGTGGGGGCGTGATCAGCATTTTCGGTGAGCAGTACCTTCGAAGCCCTACTCCCGAAGATTGTCAGAATTTGATGCAGATGCACGGGGAGAAGCATGGGTTCCCCGGGATGTTAGGCAGCATAGATTGTATGCATTGGGAGTGGAAGAACTGTCCGACTGCCTGGAAGGGGGCCTACACGACCGGCTACAAGTCAAAGAACCCCACGATAATCCTCGAGGCCGTAGCTGATTACCGGCTGTGGATCTGGCATGCGTATTTT
Source organism: Salvia hispanica (assembly GCF_023119035.1). Taxonomy (NCBI): domain Eukaryota; kingdom Viridiplantae; phylum Streptophyta; class Magnoliopsida; order Lamiales; family Lamiaceae; genus Salvia; species Salvia hispanica. The sequence continues at coordinate 34,773,687 of NC_062969.1, read as the reverse complement.
GGGGTAGCCGGGTCGAACAACGACCTCAACGTCCTGAACTCGTCTCCCCTCTTCAACGAGAAGTGCCAGGGCGTCGGTCCAGCCGTCTCATTCGTGGCCAACGGCAACCGGCATGATATGGGCTACTACTTGGCGGATGGGATATACCCTCGGTGGCCGGTCTTTGTGAAGACGATCCGACAAACAAGTGATGAAAAGAAGGCCTACTTTGCGCAACGACAGGAGTCGGCGCGCAAGGACGTGGAGCGCGCATTTGGTGTGCTCCAGTCTCGATGGGCGGCAATCAAGGGCCCAACGCGTTTGTGGGATGTCGGATGCGTTTCCGAGATAATGTACGCCTGCATTATCCTGCACAACATGATCGTCGAAGACGAAGGCGTACAACTGACTAGTTGGGTCAGTGACGATGAAGCCGGTCCAAGCCACGGAACGGCCACCCCTAGTGTACGACAGGGGGTACCCCTCGATGAAGCCGGCCGACTCAAGGAATTTGCCAGCATGCGCCAAGTGGATGCTCATATTCAACTCCAAAAGGATATAATTGAAGAGTTGTGGGCACGGAGGACTGCACGACGATAGTTTTTTTTCTTTATTATGCATGTACTTTTTTTTTATCTATGTAACTTTTTAAAATGCAATTAATGAATTTTCCCGTACACGTGTCTAAATTTAATTCCGTATTTTAATCGTAATTTTAATTCCGTAAATGTAGTATATTTTGAATTGTTTTTATTGCAACAAAAACAGTTTCTATTTTTAAAAGACGGGGGAATATATTATTTTGTATCCGTGATGTCATGACTTAATAAAATGTATTCGAGTAATTCAAGTTCCTATTTAAATATCAACTAAATTAAAAATATGTTTGGTGAGAATGATATGTACAATATAATACTTCCTCCGTCTCATTAAAGATATCTTACTTTTCTTTTTATTTTGTTCCATTCAAGATGTTGTATTTCTATTTTTAGAAAAAATTCTCTTTCATAATAATATAATATTATATTTTCTCTTTCCACTTAACAACACAAAACAAAACATCCTAAAATCACGTGTCGTCACACAAGTGTGACATCTTATATAGGACGGAGGGAGTATTAATATTTTGTTCAACACCGAAAATGTATTTGTATGAAAGATATTAATGCAATAATTGACATATTCTATTTAATTATCAAAAAAGATGTAATTAGCAATTAATTATGAATAACATTTATTTGGATTTAATTATACTCCCTTTGTCCTATAAAAATTAATAGATTTAAATGGTATGAATTTTAATTCACAATTAGTAAAATATAAAAAATAATAAAAGTTGAAGCATTGGTAGTGGAGAATGAGTCTTACCTCATTAGAGCATCCGCAGCAGTGCTCTTCCGCAAGAGCAGTCGTCGTGTTGATGGCACGGCAAGAGCCATGCTCGTCGCCGCGCTCTTGCCGTCGGCACGGGCGTGCTCTTCCGCAAAAGCACCATCGTGACGACGGCAAGAGCACGAGTAGCCGACATGGAATGCTCTGATTGGCCATTGGTTAATCATTTTCTAAAAAAATACTCCCTCCGTCCCACTTAAAATGCAACATTTGAGAATCGGCACGGGATTTTATGTAGTGTTGTTTTGTGAGTTAATGAAGAGAGAGTAAAGTAAGAGAGATGAAAAAGTAGAGATAGAGTTGTTTCCATTTAAGGAAACGTTTCATTTTTAATGGGACAACCAAAAAAGAAAAACGTTGCATTTTTAATGGGACATAGGGAGTATATGAAAAATCCAGATTTAATAACAAAAAGATGTTCCAACTTCCTAATGATATATATCCGTTTTTTTCACACTTTTAACTTATTTTTCATTATGTCTATCGCAAAATTCACACTTTCATCTATATATACTCACACTTCAACACAAAAAATCACACGAAACCAAACAACTCTCTCAATTTAAATTTTTAGGATTTTAATTATGTAATTTTTAATAGTATTTTAGGTATTTTTAATACATTTTAATATTGTGAAAATATTTTTAGTAATTGAAGTATTTAAATTGAATAATAGAATGATGAGACCCTTGAGCATGTTCTTCCCTGCTCCTAGGGAAGAGCATGGATGGGGTATTGTGCTCTTACAGAAGAGTAGAGAATTAAAAATGAATATAGGGGGTCTGGGCCGACATCCGTGCTTTTGGCAAGAGAATGGATGTGGATGCTCTTAGACAGAAAAAGTTTCCTAAATTAGAAATTTTGGAATAATTTTTAGGGATAAACTAAAATAAAAATATTTTATATTTATTTTGTTTGTATTTATATTCAAATTTCTTTTTATATACATTTAACTTTTTTTCACATTGATCAATATTTTTTTTTACAACTAAATTATTTCTCATTTTTGTAACAGTCAAATTGATAGTAGTTTATTTTTGAATTATTTAGTCGTTGAAATGTTATTGTTCTATGTAATAATAGTACTTAATCCTTACTATAATAGATGACACATTTCGGAAATGGCATGAGATTTTAAGTGATGTTTTTTTGTGTGTTAAGTGCAAAACCAAAATAGTATGTTTATACTAATGCGAGAGAGAAATTTTTTTTAAAATAAAAGGAAATGTGACATCTTTTCTGTGACAAACTAAAAAGGAAGGTGTAACATCTATAATCTATTATAGGATGGTGGGAATATTATATTAGTGTTTTAAAGTGTTCTAATCAATACTATTAATTTTTTTGTAATTTTAAAGTTAATATATGTAATTGTATTACTTATTTCTTATTTTTATTAATTTTATTAAAATGTTTAATCAGTGAAAATTATATAGCCCCATGCATAGCACGGATGATAATACTAGTTTTTTAAAATCACGCAGCATAAAAAAGTTTTAATTTGGGTCTACCAATTTCTTTTTCTTTTTTAAAAAATTGATTAAATTGTTGTTCGTTCCCAAAAGTTATTTATTGCACATAATAATCAATTCTGCGTATATAACTACAAATTATGAATATTTTATGTATTTTTAATGGACTACTGCCTTATATAATGAACATTAGAAATTATATTACAACGGAAAGTACATTATATATTAAAAAAAAATGTTTATTATAAGTGCATAGTTATGTAATGATAATTCTATGTATTTTAACGCACCCTCACATTATATATATATATATATATATATATATGGATGTATTCACATCCTTACACTATATATTTGGAAAACGCAACACTAATTACAACCGTTGGATATTCCCATCTAATGTCTCTAATTATGCCAGTTGGAAATTATAAAAAGTATATAAAAAATTCGAAAAGGGTGCTTCAGGAAATATGCTTTTTGAATTGGTTTAAATGTTCCTAATTTCACGCCACCCACATTAAAATTAGTTTTCTTATTTACACGTATGATTCTAATTACCATATCTTTTTATAATGAAGATCTTTCCACATCACGTATAATTTCTTTAATTATAATTCATATGATAATTCTTTCTTTAATTAAGTTGATTTTTTTGTTATGATATACCATATCCATATCACGTATTATTCACGCCACCCACATTAGACGTTTTTTTTTGTTATATTATTATTTTTGCATGAACCAATCCGACATGTACATTGTTTCATGTTTTTTTTCCGTCTAGTGTTCATGTTGCGCTCTAATAGTGTATATAAATATTTGATATGGAGCTTTTGTGAACTAAATAATGTACGCCAAGTGGCCTTTAATGTACATGCGTAATACTAAATGATGTAGTTGTGTAAGTATAATGTACATGCGTAATACTAAATGATGTAGTTGTGTAAGTATTTAATGTTTGGCGAGAGTTGAATCCATACCCTTTGGGTTTAGCAATCCATGGAGTTAGGTTGTAGTACACACTTACAAAAGAAACCATCACCAAGGGCAGGGAGTTTGAATCATTCCCCTTGGATTTAGCAACACATGGGGCTAGAGTATAGTACCATCACATGAATTAAATTTTATTTTTTAATGTGTGTTTTAGATTTGGTACAGTAAATAATGTACCAGTAGTATCTAATAATGTACTTTGTAACACTGAATAATGTACAGATTGAAGAGAATAATGTTGAAAGGAACTTGAATCCATACCCTTTGGGTTTAGCAATCTATGAGGCTAGATTGTAGTACCGCTACACTAACAAAACTTTCACTAAGGCAGAGAGATTAATCCTTTCCCCTATGGGTTTAGCAATCCATGGGGCTAGGGCATATTACCAACACTTGCATATAATTTCTGTTTTTAACTGTATTTCATAGAATTAATGTACGAATATTGTATTTTAATTTACATGCCTAGTACTGAATAATGTAGATGTTGAACGGTTTAATGTTTGACGCAAGTTGAATTCATACACTTTGGGTTTAGCAATACATGGGGCTAGGGCATATTACCAACACAAGTTGTGAATACTATACCCTAGTCCAAATGGATAAATGAACCCTATTGTGATGACTCTAACTAAATGCACTTGTTGAACGTTGTGTTACTGGGTTGATACTACATCCTAGCCCCATGGATTGCTAAACCCTTGGGGAATCGATTTAATTTCCGGCTCTTATTGTACCATACAATTCACACAAGGTATAAACAAATAATGTATATATCTACTTAAATGATGTAACAACATATGATGCATCAAAACAAAACCAATTAATGTACATAACAGGCTAAATGATATAACATAATATGATGTATAAAAACGGAACAATTAATGTACACCTAGCTAAATTCCTTTCACCATCACTTCAGTGAGAATTGACATTTACTGGCTGGGTGGGTACTACACCCTATCCCCACATGGATCATTTATCCATTTGAATTTATATCATCGCCCTCCACATCTTCAAGCATTTCTTGTCACAGCCGGTAATACAATGGGATGTCATCGTCGAAGTGCTCCTCGTACTCAATTCTTGCTTTCTTTGTACCTATTCAGACATATATACATTTATTAGTTACATTATAATAAACAAATAATTACATTATAAGTAATAGCAAACCATAATGTAACATATCAGTATAAAAGAATGTAAATATCTAATGCAATGATGTAAATATTTGCATAAATAATGTATCAAATCCAAATGTAATCAGATAATGTAACTCTTAAATGTATTAATGTAAGATATCATATTAAAACAAACAATAAATCTGCATAAATAATGTATCACAGCCTAATGTAAACATGTAATGTACCATTATAATTCATATAATGTTACTTAACAACTGAATTCATATCACCAATCATATTACAACACATAATAATGTAGCACATGAGTATAAATGTTGTAAACAATTGCAAAAATAATGTATCAAAGCATTATTTAATCAGATAATGTACCATTATGAATCCTATAATGTAACTTAAAAAGTGAATTAATATATAGAGTTTACTACAAAACCAAATAATGTAGTGCATGAGTCTAAAGTAATGTAAACAATTGACTAAACAATGTATCAGAGAATAATGTAATTAGATAATGTGCCCTTATTAATTAAATAATGTATCTTAAAAAGTAAATTAATATACAGAGCATACTATAAAACCTAATAATGTAGCACATGAGTAAAAAGTAATGTTCATATTGGAAGAAACAATGTGTAAATCGGATATTACATTCTACGCAAAAAAAAATGAATTCAACAAAACCCAACAATCGAAATGAATCACTAAACTTGAAAGTATAAATTTACCATATAATCATAGAACAACTAAAAACACATACCAAAACATCAATTAATGAACGGAGTAATGAATCACGACCTCAAATCTACTACAAATGTAGATTTAGGTGTACGCGAACTGAAACTATTGCACAATCATCAAATTTCAGTCGAGAATTTTACCTGATTTAGGGCTAGAGATAAAATCGACGACGTGTGGTAGCGACTAATCAGCAAAAATGACCGTCGAATGATGACAACAAGAATGAAATCAGCTTTGTTCTGATTTGCAGTCATGTTTGCAGCTTCAATCGTCATTTTTTCCTGTTCTCTGACTGAAAAAAGGGACGGTTAAGGTTTGGGATGAGGGGGGAACTGTGAATTGAGGGAGGAGAGGAGATTGAACTATGAATTGAGGCGGCGCATATGGTTTGCTTCAGATAGAGAATTGAGAGAGAGGAGAGAGAGTGGGTTGTGAAATCGTCGCTCAAATTAATCTCTCGCTGAAATTTAGGAATTGCAGTTTTGAAACTGCTCCACATTATTGTGTGATACCAAATTTGCCCCGATAATGTACGAAAATAGATGAATAATGTAGCTCGGATGATTTGAATCATATCCATCCAATCCATCTATCCTATGGTTGTGATGTGTTTTGTGTATAACACTAAAAGGGTGTAAGGACCTTAATGCACCCCTATATATATATATATATATATATATAGAAGTGATCAATGTTTAACTAATATTAAGTGTATAACTAGAGAATTAATTTCAGCCACACATTTAACATTCCAAATTAATCATATGGTTTAAATAAACTTTCAAATTTTTATGAAAAAATACTTGCCTAAGGGTATTTTGGGAATTCAATATTTCAACATGAATTAATGAAATTTATAATCACCCATCGTGAATTTATCGTCAACAATCTTCCCAAATCATTCTCCAATCTGAACCAAATTTAGCTTAGGATTTCTTCCAAAAATATGAAATTCCCGATCTGAATCAAATCTGAACCAAATTCAGCTTCGTTCTGATTGAATTCAAGCGCGATTTTCTCAAATCTAATTGGATCGATCAGCGCGATCTGATCAGGATTGACCAGCGCGAATCAAATCTGTTTGATTCTGATTGAATTCATCACAACTGATCAAATTCGCTCAGGATTGACCAACGCAATTTGATTCATTCTTCCCGTTCATTCCTTCATCGCGATGTCTGGACTCCTTCAAATGGATTCAATTCCGATACATTCATCGGAAGATTATTTCGATTCTGATTCCTCTTCATCGGGAGAGGAAGGAGAAACTGAATCTAAAGGTAATTATCAATTATTATCAATTAAGTGTTGTTGCTCAGCATGATTAGATCGTGTATGATGTGAAAAAACGTTAGAGTGAACTATATGTGACGAACAGTGAAGTAAATATGCTCAATATGAGTTGTAGTGTAGTAAATATGCTTTATATTGAAGTAAATATTGTTTGTATTGATGCATTTAGTGAATTATTTTCATTTTAGTGATGTATATTATGCATTACAGTGAAGTACATCATAATTAAAGCGAAGTATTCCAATGTTAGCGTAAAGTGTTTGTGATTCATGGTTAGAGTGAAGTAAAACATGGTTAGATTGAAGTATTCCAGTGTTAGAGTGAAGTATCTGTCATCTATGCTTGTAGTGCTCTGTTTTTCCCTTTCAGGTGAAGTAAAACATGGTTAGATTGAAGTATTCCAGTGTTAGAGTGAAGTAAGCTGTCATCTATGCTTGTAGTGCTCCGTTTTTCCCTTTCAGTGAAGTAAAACATGGTTACAGTGAAGTATTCCAGTGTTAGAGTGAAGTGTCTGTCATCTATGCTTAAAGTGCTCTATTTTATCGTTTCAGTGAAGTAAAATATGGTTAGAGTGAAGTAGTCCATGGTTAGAGTGAAGTGTCTGTCATCTATGCTTGTAGTGCTCTGTTTTTCCATTTCGGTGAAGTAAAACATGGTTATAGTGAAGTATTCCAGTGTTAGAGTGAAGTGTTTGTCATCTATGCTTAAAGTGCTCTATTTTTTCATTTTAGTGAAGTAAAACATGATTACAGTGAAGTATTTTACGCTTACAGTGAAGTATATATTTCTTACAGTGGTTTACGTACCAAAATGTCCCGATGATTAGAAACCAAAAATTGGACAAAGTTTCATGACCCTTGATCGTGCATTGGACTTCTACAACAATTATGCTCGATATGTTGGGTTTGACACCCGTAAGAAGGGATCAAAAAAGGAAAAAGATGTCATTACTTGGATTTATGTGGTGTGTAGCCGAGAAGGTACAAAGCAAAGAAAAAATGAACAACATGAGGTGAAACGCAAGTGTTCTTCTATTAAGTGCTTTTGTAATGCTAAAGTGTCTTGGAAGTTTTTTATGGGTGTTGGTTATGTTATACAAAGTTTTGTTGAAGAACATAATCACGAGATGGTTGAGGAACGCCATAAGCGTTTTATGAAGTTGAACCGCAATTTGGATTTAGTCCATCAGAAATTCATACTTGATTGCGCTAATGCAAATATCGGTCCAACTTTAAGTTTTAGCTTACTCAAGGAAGTACTTGGTGGATTAGATTATGTAGGGTGTACTGTTTTAGAAGTGCGCAACTACAGACGCGACCTTAGAGCATACGTGGAAGGAGCTGATGCACAAATGCTATTAAATGAGATGCGCAGGAAGAAGGAACTTTGTGGAGCATTTACCTATGAATTTGAGGTCAACTCAAAGGATAGACTGACACGTTTGTTTTGGTGTGATCCAACTGCCAAGAGAAATTATCATTTGTATGGTGATATTGTTTCTTTTGATACGACATACTCAACAAATAGGTACGTGCACACTAATTACATTCACATGCCTTATAGTTTATATTCAGTGAAGTATATTGAGCATATAGTGAAATATATTGTTCATATAGTGAACTAGTATATGATTACAATGATGTTTATTTCCGCATGCTTATAGTGTATTGTTTTTCATTTTAGTGAAGTATATTGAGCATTTAGTGAACTACAATAAGCTTACAGTGAAGTATATTGAGCATGGCTTATACTGTACTGTTTTTATTCATTTTAGTGAAGTATATTGAGCATTTAGTGAACTACAATATTTGCTTACAGTGAAGTGTATTGAGCATGCTTGTATTGCTTTGTTTTTCCATTTCAGTGAAGTAAAACTTGCTTAGAGTGAAGTATTCAAGTGTTAGAGTGAAGTCTCTGTCATCTATGCTTATGTGCACTATTTTATCATTTCAGTGAATTAAAACATGCTTAGAATGAAGTATACTAGAGTTAGAGTGAAGTGTCGGTCATCCATGCTTATAGTACTTTGTTTTTCCATTTCAGTGAAGTAAAACTTGCTTACAGTGAAGTATTCCAGTGTTAGAGTGAAGTGTCTGTGATTAAAGTATATTCTTCATGTCTTATAGTGATTTTAACATGTAGGTACTGCATGATATTTGCTCCTTTTACGGGCAAGGATAATCATGGTCGCCCTGTGACATTTGCTGCTGGCCTTTTGTCCAAGGAAAATGCCGACTCCTTTTCATGGTTATTTAAACAATTTGTGAAATGTATGGGTGTGGCTCCGAAGCTAATCGTAACCGACCAAGACTTAGGAATGAAAGTTGCTATTGCAGAGGTTCTTCTTAGTACGAGACACAGGTGGTGCATGTGGCATATAATGAATAAAGTTGCTGACAAATTGCCAAAGAACATGCTTGGTAGTGAAGAACTAAAGAAGGAATTGAATGCATGTGTTTGGTCGGAGTTGATAGAGCCGATGCATTTGAAGAATCTTGGCATGCTATAATGGAAAGATATGGGCTGGCCAATAATGACTGGTTTTCATCAATGTTTGCATCTAGAAAGTTTTGGGTTCCAGCCTTTTTCCGTGATTTTCCGATGAGCTCGTTGATAAAGACAACATCTTTGTCTGAATCACAGAATAGCTTCTTTAAAAGGTACTCAAAGTGTCGGGCTAACCTTATGCTATTTTATATGAACTATAACCATGCTTTGGAGGCTCAAAGAAGTAATAGCGCAAAGCTTGAATACTATGATTCAACAAAAGTGCCTATATTGCGAACAGAATTGGAAATTGAGAAACATGCATCAACGATATATAGTGGTAGTGCTTTTAATGCAATTCAAGAGGAGATAGTTTATGCATGTTTCTCTTTGTCTTGTTCAACTCTAGGAATGTCTACCAATAGAGAGAATGAAGTATATAACATAAATGACAAGGATTCAAACTCATGGACAGTGACTTACTCCATTGGCGATGACACCTATTTGTGTGGATGTAAAAAGTTTGAAAGACTTGGTCTATTGTGCAGCCATATATTTTGTGTGTTGAAATATAAGTTTGTTAAGTTGATACCCGAGAATTTGCGTGGATGGAGATGGTTGAAGTCACAGTTTGTGAAGCCAATACATGGAGGTTTTTGTGATGATGAAGAAATATTCTCTGTTGTGGACGAGAAGAAGATTGCATTTAAAAACTTGTATGCATTATTCTTTGAAATAGCACAAAGTATTGAAGGGAACATTGACCAAATCAATGCATTTACTGCAATTATTGAAGAAGGTAAGAAGCAGCTTTTCGGAAGTGTTGTTCTGTCTTCGACAGAGAAAAGAGCATTGATTGAGAACTTCTATGGCTCACAAGTTCCAAACATTATTGAAGTTCATCCTCCTAATGTTGTCAGTACAAAGGGAAGTGGAAGTAGGAGAAAATCGAAGAAGGAGTCGGCAATAAAGTTAGCAATGAAACCAGGCCGAAAGTGTGGAAATTGTCATGTGATTGGACACCATGATTCGAGGAACTGCAAAAAGGTGAATGAGAAGACAAAACAGAGGCAGTGAGGATTTGGAAAGAAACAGTTCACTTTGTAGCCTTTTTAGAGCACTAATGACTCATTTTTATTACACTTTTGAGTGATTTTTATCTCAATGCAAACTTGGTTTTTATGTTAAGCTCAATTGCGAATAAATTCACTTTTATATGTGTTCGTTTTACTGCTTACAAGTCTTTAGTTCGCTTATTACATGTTTTGGTTCATTTATAGTGAAGTAATATTGATTATCGTGTACTGTTTTCCATATCAGTGAAGTATATTTAGAGTACAGTGATGGATAAACAGACACTTCACTCTAACACTTGTAGTACTTCACTCTAACTATGTTTTACTTCACTAAAATGGAAAAACAAAGCACTGCAAGCATAGATGACAGATACTTCACTCTAACCATGTTTTACTTCACTTTAACCATGTTTAACTTCACTGAAATGGAAAAACAGAGCACTTTAAGCATAGATGTCAGACACTTCACTCTAACACTGGAATACTTCACTCTAACCATGTTTTACTTCACTGAAAGGGAAAAACAGAGCACTACAAGCATAGATGACAGATACTTCACTCTAACCATGTTTTACTTCACTCTAACCGTGTTTTACTTCACTGAAATGATAAAACAGAGCACTTTAAGAATAGATGACAGACACTTTACTCTAACACTGGAATACTTCACTCTAACCATGTTTTACCTCACTAAAATGGAAAAACAAATCACTTTAAGCATGGACGACAGATACTTCACTCTAACTCTATAATACTTCACTCTAACCATGTTTTACTTCACTGAAATCGAAAAACAAAGCACTACAAGCATGAATAAACAGACACTTCACTCTAACACTAGAATACTTCACTGAAATGGAAAAACAAAGCACTACAAGCATAGATAACAAATACTTCACTCTAACACTGGAATACTTCGCTATAACCATGTTTTACTTCATTCTAACCATGTTTTACTTCACTGAAATGATAAAACAGAGCATTACAAGCATGGATAAACAGACACTTCACTCTAACACTTGAATACTTCACTCTAACCATGTTTTACTTCACTAAAATGGAAAAATAAAGCACTGCAAGCATAAATGACAGACACTTCACTCTAACCGTGGAATACTTCACTCTAAGCAAGTTTTACTTCACTCCAATGATGTACATTGTGCATATAGTGAAGTATATTGTGCATATAGTGAAGTACATAGCTCGACAGTGAAGTAAACATTGAACGGGATATTAATGTAAAATAAGAACTGACTATTGAATTTAAATGAAGTTTTGTACAATAGTTCATGAACGCTTGAAGTTTACAATCATTTTTTCCATATCTATGTTCACTGTAAAGAGTATTCTAGTTCACTGTAATCACAAAATACTTCACTATATATCATGTATACTTACCACAGTTTCATGTATGCTACCATAATTGATTGTGATGTCCTCATCGCTGCCATTCTTTGAATTGTCAATCACCACTATGGTTTTAGTGCTAAATCTAAAGCATATGGTGTAGTAATGTTCCGCAGCACAAATTGGAAAGAACACCTACAAAGATGATAACAATTTCAGAATAAAAACAACCAGTGAATATAGCAAAGAATCTTTTGTATTCAATATTTACCAAATCTACGTCGACCCATTTGAAATACGGAATTTGTTTAATCTCATCTTCTAGATTGCTACAGAATCTATCAATTATGGTGTTGATGTCCACCCCATCAGGCCGTTGTACAACTGTATACAGCTGAAAGATGAGACAAGTCAAATCTGGATAGAAATAATTCACTATAGTGAACATATAGTGAAGTAAACATGGTTTATAATGAACATATACCATGTAGTTCATTTTTCAAAATTTATACTATTCTTACACATTGGTATGTTGTAAAAAACAGGCGCCTCGATGAAGATAGAGCCCTGTATTCTTCCATGTTATTCAAATAAGAAGCCCACGCGTTGATCACACCCACTTCTACTAGCTCATGTGGCAACAGTGAACAAAATTCTCTTTTTGTTACGATTACAACATCATCATCAAACAATATGTTGTCCATGTTCAAACATGTATATGTGTTAAGATTTCTTTTGTATATTTTTTCTTCTAAATAAGAACTATAATATAAATCTTACTCATTTAATTTATGTGTTGTCATAATCCAAAAAAATATATGTGACTCTTGCAAGCTAAACTTTGTTTTTGCCTGAACCATTCTTTCATGGAATGGAGATCGCAGTGCAGCGGATATTCTCTTCTCAGCTTTTGAACGTACTGCCATTTGTTCAATCCTAGCACTTGTCTGTCAGGGCAAGAATGAGATGAAAACTTCACTATATTGTTTATATACTTCACTTTATAAGACATATAGTTCACTGGATGTGTATTTTTACATTACTGAAATGGAATAATAGAGCAAGTTTTACTTCACTCTAACCATGTTTTACTGAAATGGAAAAAAAAGCACTACAAGCATCAATAAACAGACACTTCACTCTACCACTAGAATACTTCACTCTAAGCTTGTTTTACCTCACTTAAATGGAAAAACAAAGCACTTTAAGCATGGACGACAGACACTTCACTCCAACACTAGAATAATTCACTCTAACCATGTTTTACTTCACTGCAATCGAAAAATAAAGCACTACAAGCATAGATGACAGACACTTCACTCTAACACTGGAATACTTCACTCTAGTCATGTTTTACTTCATTGGAATGGAAAAAAAGAGCACAATAAGCATTTTATCAATTCTTACAATATCCGGATCGTAAACTACTAATTGGGCCGAAGGATTTTGGTCAGCTTCTTTCAATTCTGACTGAATGTAGTCATCATCATCACCTATCGCCATGAATGCTTCTATTGCAGATGCAATTTAGGCATCCACATTGTCGTCCTATTTTCATAATAAGAAAAGAATATCAAATATAAATACCACAATACACATGTATTAGGTATCTGTATACCTTCAACTGCGTGTTTCGTGATGCTCCTTTAGTTAGATCTGCACAAAATTCATTTGTCTCCTGCATATAGTGATGTGTATTTAACCATAAATACAAAAACTTAAAAGGTAGATATAAACAAGAAGTCAAAAAGTATTATAAATTAGAATACAACATCATACAAATGTTTTTAGTTCACCCTGAATCAAATGTCAAGTTTTAGAACACAACAGACCAAAATCAAAATCAAATTGTTTACATCATTCCAACACTTCAACTTACGTCTTTCTTTTCCAAGTTAATTTCAGGCAAAATTGATGTGCCTTCAGCCACTAGTTTGCTCTTCTCATCATAGATTTCCATCATCTTTTCCATTAGATCAATCCACTCTGGATTATCCTCTTGATCGACTTCCATAGCATGTGTCACATTATCAATTGGATTTGACACAGCTTGGTCGCCTTGAGCAACCTCGACACCCACCATCCTAAGGGCAGTTACAGCTACAACCTTGAAGCAATTGATGTCTTTGCCAGTTGCCGGAGCATTCTTTATAGAGTTCATCATTTTTTTAATAGAAGCTGCAGCCTCCCTTATTGAACTTTTTACTTCATCATTTGAAGGAGCTTCATCAGTTGAAGAAGCTTTGGTTGTTGGCAGAGTATTCCCAGGAGCTTCATCAGTTGGTGGAAGATTATTCCCAGTGGTAGAAGGGACAGGGGCAGTGACAATGATTGAATCATTATTGACATATAAAGCTTCAATGGAGACCGGGTCAACAATGCTTTCTATGCTTCCTCGACCTATAACACCACCATTTTTGAATTCCAATTGACCTCTTTCCCTAAGAAGGGTGGTTGTCCAGTTCCGGACAGTGGGAAATCTTCGAACCACCATCCTCGTCCTGTAGACAACCCTATCAACATAGCAAGCCTGCAAAAAGGTTCAAACATGGATGATAAGCTGGGATGACAAACACTTCACTCTAAAAGTAGAATACTTCACTCTAACCATGTTTTACTTCACTGAAATGGAAAAACAAAGCACTACAAGCATAGATGACAGACACTTCACTCTAACACTGGAATACTTAACTCTAACCATGTTTTACTTCACTGAAATGGAAAAACAAAGCACTACAAGCATAGATGACAGACACTTCACTCTAACACTGGAATACTTCACTCCAACTATGTTTTACTTCACTGAAATTGAAAAACAGAGCACTACAAGCATCGATGACAAACACTTCACTCTTAAACTGGAATGCTTCACTCTAACCATGTTTTACTTCACTGAAAGGGAAAAACAAAGCACTACAAGCATAGATGGTAGACACTTCACTCTAACACTGTAATACTTCACTCTAACCATGTTTTACTTCACTTTGAAAGGGAAAAACAAAGCACTACAAGCATAGATGACAGATACTTCACTCTAACACTGGAATACTTCACTCTAATCATGTTTTACTTCACTGAAAGGGAAAAACAAAGCACTACAAGCATAGATGACAGACACTTCACTCTAAAAGTAGAATACTTCACTCTAACCATGTTTTACTTCACTGAAATGGAAAAACAAAGCACTACAAGCATAGATGACAGACACTTCACTCTAACACTGGAATACTTAACTCTAACCATGTTTTACTTCACTGAAATGGAAAAACAAAGCACTACAAGCATAGATGACAGACACTTCACTCTAACACTGGAATACTTCACTCTAACTATGTTTTACTTCACTGAAATTGAAAAACAGAGCACTACAAGCATCGATGACAAACACTTCACTCTTAAACTGGAATACTTCACTCTAATAATGTAATACTTCACTAAATGAAAAACAGAGCAGGTAGTTGTTACTCACGATCGGAGTCTAAGGTTGTTGTTTTTCTTTTTTTCAGTCGATCAAAACCTACACAAAAAATAGAAGTAGTTAACTGTAGTAATTAACTGTAAGCTAACATCTGTTCTGTTCAATTTGGATTCCATAATAAACTACTGCATATCTCACTTATTAAAAACTCTCGTCGTTTGAATTTGCAGAATTCTCAAAACTAACTTTTATTCTAAAACTAAATCTAAATCAGAAACTAGTAGAACAACTTACATTTTGAAAAATCTTTCTCATTTGGATTCATTGTTCGACTATGGATGGAGGCGACGGCGATTGCAGCAACGATGGATGGAGGCGACGGCGATTGCAGCAACGATGGATGGAAGCGACGGCGACGATGGATGGAAACGGCGGCGACGATGGATGGAGGCGACGGGATGAGCAGTGATGGAGGCGACGGGATGAGCAGGGATGGCGGAAGATGAATTCTGCAAATGAGAAAATTAATTCAATTGTTAACCCTAATTTTATTAGTGAAATGTCCATTATACCCTCGCCTTGTATAGTGAAGTAAATCTGTGATAGAGTGAATTGATTTCTCCTTCAAATTCGAAAATCACATGTGTTAAAACTAGCCCTTGATTTTCTTGATCTTGTGGCTGTGATTTGTTCTCTAGTTATATACTTAATGGGCACTTTCCCCATATCACTACTCTATATATATATATATATATATATATATATATATATATATATAGGGGAGAATTAGGGTGCTTTTCCATCCTTAGTGTCTATTTCCTTCTTAATATCATTCATTGGATTAGATTAATGGACCGTCCAGATTAAATTTCTGCAATTAATCCCGTGTTGCATTATTGGTTACATTTTGTGCATTATGAGGGTATAATAATAATCATATAATGGCTGGAACACGTTTCAAAACGGAGGTTCCGATAATTAAGCGGGATTTTCATGGACCTTCTGTCTCCCTACACTCTCTCGCATTCCATCCCATCAAACCACGATCAAACAAATTCTCTTCTTTTTCAAAAAATACTCAAACCCTAGCCGCCGCTGAAAAAGTTGAGACCAAGGCGTGACATCCGTTCTCGACGAGAAAAGCGACGTCGGTCGACGATTCGGAGTCTCCAATTTCGAGTTTCAGTTCGCGCGCACCGCCAGTCGACGATTCTGCTTTGATTTTCGAATACGGTGCGCTTCTAAAGTCACAATTTTTAGTTCGATTTAGTTCGATTTTGGGGGGAAAAGATGAAATTGTTAGCATTATATTTATGGTTATGCCAATTTTGAAGTATATTGTTGGTTTCTGAGTTGTATTTGGTTTGAAGTCGTCCTGAATTCGTCGAATTTTTCTGTATACCTAAGAGTTTGGGTTTAGTGTTTATGGTGGTTCCTATTGATGAATTAGCTGCGATGTTGGTGTAAAATCTAAAGTGGTTTCTGTTTATGTTGTGTCTCTATGTCGAAAAGAGGACGCCCCTTCAAAAACCAGCCTACGCAGACCGAAGGTGAGAATGTTGTTCCTTTTTAAAAAGTTGAAAGTATCTTGTACCTTAGTTCGATGCATTATTTATTGGTTTTGGTACATTGTTGTTCTTTGTTTTTGCATTTGATCTCTATTCCATCTCTGTTTAATTGTTGGGTGAAGTGTTGTCCATGTCTGACACATTATTCTATTCATTTGCTGCATTATTTCGTTGGCGTTCAACATTATTGCTTATTTGTTTGGAATTGAGCATTATTGCTTAGTGGTTTATAAGGATTAGTAAATTGCTTGCAGTCATTATTGGTTAAATATTGGTTAAATCTTATGCATTATGTAAGCGTTGTTGTACATTATTGTTCATTTTTTTGGTTTGGAGGTGTGTTATTCCAATTAGCACACATGTTTGTGTTTTATTTTATGCATTATTTGATTTTTGTAGGTCATTATTGATGTATGTGGTAATGTATTAGTTGTACATTTATTGGATTATTAGGTTGAAATTATGCATTATTATATGCACTGTCAACATCATTATATAATCAGTTATGTACATTATACAGTTATTGTTATACATTACTGAAATTCACTGTTGTATTTTTT
>NC_062969.1:34725905-34756122 GCF_023119035.1 Salvia hispanica | reverse complement strand
GATTTTTTAATTATTTTTTTGGCTTATTTTAATAAATACCCCACCAATTTGTTTTTCACTCCACACCCATTTTCACTCCACCTCCAATTTCACTCTACAGAATTTTATACCAAATGCACGGGAGAGACGAAGATTCACCCGGCACGGAAGAATCGGGATACGGATACTATCCTTATTCTATAAAATGTTCGTTGTATAATTTTCCGGTATCCATTAATACAAAGAATATTTGGTCTCATCGCACTTTTTAATTTTATTATTATCTCGTTTTCTAATTATTTTTAGTCTAATAACTTTAATTTTAATTGAATTAAAATATACAAAGAATAAAAATAAAGTGAAATGTGGCTAACAAAAATGTCCACTATTGCTGCGGAAACTTTTTTTTGTGGCTATGGACAAAAAAAAAGTGTCCACCAAAAAGTGTCCTCCTATAGTGGATGCTCTGACTCTTGCATTCTAACCTTTAATTGCATAATTTGTCCCTTATATTATTCATTCGTGGGAGAAGGGATGACCCTGATGGAACACTATGGAGATCAACCAAGGGCAGTAGCAATGTGTAGAGCAACAAATACTAATAAACTCATTCTCACATTTTATCATGTCAATATAAATCTATTTTACTTTATCTTACAACGAATCTAACCAAAAATAATAACAAAAATTTACTGAAAATCAAAAATACCTTCATAGAAAACATTTAAGAAATCCATCCAAATTTTATAGAAAAACAAAAATATCAACACTGGAGTCTTTTCCATCGCCGCTGCATCGATTGTGAATTTCAGTCAAAATATCAAAATTACGTAGACTCTTTCTTGACAATTTCTCCACTGATTCAAAGTTTGTCTAAAAAATGTAAATCGGGGCTTTTTTGCCACTAAACCTATTCAAATTTTATCCAAAAAAATGTAAATGTGTGATTGAGAATTGCTGCACATTTCCTTTTTCAATCTCAGTTTCGCCGATTTGCAAATTGGGGACTTTTTTTTTGCATATTTTTGTGGAGATGGGTGAGGGTTCCAGATATGGGAGAGAGAGAAACTAAAAATGGGTGAGGTTTCCAGATATTTTCAGTTTCAAAGTCGCTGCTACATCAAAATAATTTTTCAGATGACAGAGAAAGGCTCAGATATGGGGGAGAGAGGATGCTGAACATAATAGAAGAGAGAGAGAGAGTGACGACGCAAAATGTCATGGCTCCAAAATGTCATGGCTCCAAATGTCATGGCTCCAAATAGCGCCAATTTCACCTCCAAATATGAAAAGGATATAAAAGTAAAATCAATTACTAACTAAACCGGAAATTTTAAATAAACCGGTTTTTTTTCTATAAAATCAGTTTATGGCTGGCCATAATGTGGCCACGTAGCATTTTCCTTTAATAAATTATTAAATGACTCCGTAAACTGCGACTTTTAGATATTATTATTATATTTAATCAATTAGGAAAATTAGGAACTCATAAGTCTACTCCATTCGTTCCCTTAAAAAAATATTTTTGGCACTTGATTTAAGAAATTAGAGTCTCGGTAGTTAAATAGAGAATTAATAAATAAATAATAATAACAATTAAATTAAAAAAAAGTAAAAAGAGACTAATTAAACAACAAATGACTCATTTACCACGAAAAGTTCCAAAAAGAAATTTTATGAATCACTTGTTTGAAATTTTACAAAGGGAGTAGTATTAGTTAGTGTAAAATATAGAGAATTGAATAGGAATGGAGAAACCTCCATTAAAGGAGGATGGAGAATTGCAGAAACCGTCATTTACGGGAGAAAGAAGAGAGAGGGAGAAAATATCTTTATTGACTACATTTTGGAAGAGTTAATGCAAGGTACAATGGAAAGCCTTATATATAGGCACAAAATAACAACTAATAAATCCTAAACTAATTCTTATTCTAATAGCCTCCCTCAAGATGGAAGCACAACAATTGCTACCATCTTGACAACAAGCATCAAATCACAAAATAACAACTAATAAATCCTAAACTAATTCTTGCTGATATAAGAGAGGAGTCAGGAAATGCTGAAAAAGTTTGAATCAAGCTCCACCCCAAATTTCAGTAGCACATAGACTTGAGTTGTTATTCACTTCCATCACAAAGGAAACTTGTCTTGCAGTTAGGTCTTCCATCACGTGGGTAGGCAATGCAAGAGATAAGAGAGAACCATCATCGATGTGGGCCGGAAAGGACATCGGTCTTCCACTCGTGAGGTAGATAAGAGATAAAGAGAAAGCCATCATCGACTTGGGCCCGCTCTGATACCATGTAAAATATAGAGAATTGAATAGGAATGGAGAAACCTCCATTAAAGGAGGATGGAGAATTGCAGAAACCGTCATTTACGAGAGAAAGAAGAGAGAGGGAGAAAATATCTTTATTGACTGCATTACTGTACCTCCAATTGAAACAAAAGCCAAACAACATGCTAGATCATAGACTATTTTCCAGATTTTGAACATCTCGATCAGAGAAACCAAAAAAAAAAAAAAAATTGGAGAAGGAGATTTGTAGAGAAATCGAAAAGAGATTTCGAGAGATTTATAGAGATTCATGAGATTGAGAAACAGAATTGAGATTTCAAATTCATTGAATCCTATTTCAACCTGTGAGAACAGAGAAAACAGATTTTGATCGGTGATTGAGATTGAGAAACAGAATTGATATTTCAGATTCATAGAATCCTATTTCAATCTGTGAGTAAAGAGAAAACCGATTTCTATCGGTGAAAACAGAGAGAACCGATTTAGATCGGTGAGAACAGAGTGAAATCAGAGAGAAATTTCAATGAGAAAAAAAAAATCAGATCGGTGAGATTCAAATCAACCGATTCAAAAATGAAATGAAAAACAGAGATTGATGAGAGGAAACTGAAAAACTGAGAGAAGAACAAACACTTTTTCGCCGGCGGTCAGTCGATCGGAGAACTCTGCGGCAACAAGTCACCACGATTGTTCATCATGATCAAAAAAGGAGATAGATCGGGAGATAAGGCTCGATTGCGATTGTGCATCGCGATAGGAGAAGATCGATCAGAGAAGATCGAGATATGAGAGAAATCAGAGAGAGATTGTGGAAGCTTGTGTCACTGATACCATGTAAAATATAGAGAATTGAATAGGAACGGAGAAACCTCCATTAAAGGAGGATGGAGAATTGCAGAAACCGTCATTTACGGGAGAAAGAAGAGAGAGGGAGAAAATATCTTTATTGACTACATTTTGGAAGAGTTAATACAAAGTACAATGGAAAGCCTTATATATAGGCACAAAATAACAACTAATAAATCCTAAACTAATTCTTATTCTAATAGTTAGAAATAAAGCAATGTTTATAAGAAAAAAAAAAGGTGTTTGTTTGAAATTGGTTTATGTATTAAAAATTTTGTGATAGTTGTCTATGTTTAAACGCAAATATGAGTAGTTGATATTGACTTAGACAGGAGTTGTAAAATGTCGATAATGAAGCTGAATAACCCTATTTCGATATAAATAATTTGAAGCTTAATATTTATATCTATGTTAGTAAATGGAGTATATAAATGTTATCTATGAAACTGAATTTCTATATGATCACTTGTAAAGATAAAAATTGTGAATGTCAACATCCATTTATTATTACAGTATCAACACTGAGCTTAATGCAATTTTTTTTACTTTTCCGCCTTAGTAACATTATTAACTCTAGACCTTTAATTGCTGGTTTCAAATATTTAGATACGAGAGTAATAAAGTATAATAAAAATTATAGACTATTAGGCCTTTAAACTCATAATTATTTATTTATTTGATAAAATTAAGATGAAGCTAGAAAGAAATAAAAAAATCTTTATCTTTTTTACTCTATGTGCAGCTCTATCTCATGTATAATTTGCAGTTATCGCATGATACCAAAGTTTATTCAATAATATATTGCAATTGTGAATATCTGCAATACAATGTTTATCAATATAAAACATAACCATAAGCAGGCTAGCTGGATAGGATCTCATCATTGAGCGAACAAAAATAATTTGTAATAATTAATTTGATATTAGTGTACGTTAGTTATTATTTGATTTTTATAATAGTAGAATACATTTAGCTAAAAAAAATTGTCGACACAATAACTGAAAAGCAATTAGCCATTACTATTGTTTGAATTTTTTTTTAAATAATTATAATTTAGGTTGACAAAAAAAAACATCTCTAAATTAAGGATAAATTATCTTAATCTTTTAAGTACTATAATTTTTTTTGAACACTTATATTTGTGTTCCACAATTTTAATTGAGATGTCAATAATAAGTACACTTTACACAAATTAATGTCTTTAATAGCATTAAAATATATCGCTGGCTTCTTTTTTGTTAGTGATTAAACATACATTGACGGTTGACCATTGACGACATCATGATTATTAAGATGGACGACTCTTTTATCAAATAACAATTTCTTCTGAATTGTTATCTCTTACATATCGATTTCGAAGCAAAGATCATCTAACGAAATCTAATCAAATCCCACAACGGACGATGTAAATAATTAATACTGTCTTGTTTGTATACATGAACTAATTTATCAGCATTTTTAGCGTTCTTTTGTTAGCCTAGTTAGGATCAAATATTCTTTTGTAATATATTCATCTTAATAAAACATTTTCATTATGAACACAAGAATAGTTTAATCAGTACATGCTTGTGATGCCAAAACCTAAATTTCACTAAATAATTCCGGCCTCAATTTACAATAAGAGATCAGCTTATATATAGGCAAAATTGAGGGTCATTGTAATTCTAGTGACACTAGGAAATATTTCCCCAAGAAAATATCATGAAAAAAGAAATCATATACTATAATAAACATATTAGCCTGATTTACTTCCTTTCAGATTCAGTGTTTAACTGGTTGGACAGTTAGACTCTCCAGAGAGCTTAATGGTGCATTTCGAGACGGAAAATACTATGGCATAACCACTTTTCCCGTTTGTACAAATAAATTGTTGGTCAATATCGATATATCTATATAATCTATACATATATAAAAGGGGAGTTTTGGGGATATTTACACAAATGTCATTTTAGCTGAAAAAATACAATTTGATTAAAACTGTTTTTTTAATGAATTTCTACATTTTAGGTCTAGATGAATGTAATTCAAGGGGTAGCCGGCAGTTTCACCATTTATGTCAATAATCAAATTTTCTTTCTCGCTGTTTGTTGTGACGATACATTCTATCCATGATTTCATATTAATTGAAAAACATAAATTCTCATCATTGTTGTGAACAATACTCATCCCAAACCACTTTATATACAACTCTTAATATTCCTCATCCCAAACGTTTACGAACAATGCATGATTTGTATATTAATGACAAAAATCCGAACGTTCAAGCAAAATCTCTATATATATCTTCCCAAAACAGCCTCATTCGTCGAAATTCCAATATTCATCGACGACTCATGCGGTGGTGTCATTTCAATGCGTGGAAAAGTCGAGCACACGGAAAGCCGTGGTGAATGCAGGAGATGATGATCTCAATTTCACGTTTGAAGTTGGTCAAGTTAATAGGGATAAAGCGTCCCTCTCCGCGAAGAAGCTCTTTGACTGCGGCGTGATCGTTGCAGATCCTAATGGAAGCAACGGCTGTAGGCTTGGAGGATAATCCATGGCGCTTTCTCGCCACAGCACTAGAAAAACGGGGGAACGAGCTCGGTGGCGAAGAGAGGTGTAGCGCCGTTGAGACTGCTGAGCTGAAGGACGACACTGTCTCTTTCTCTTATCAGAGATGAATTGTGTTTCCTCACCGTTTCGTTTAATTAATTATCAATGACATTAGAATTCATTACTCTTAAATCAAATAGTGATTTTAAATTTTCAGTTAAAAATTAATTTAAATAATTATCATGTTATTGATAATAGTCATTTATAGATTTTGCATATTTTAAAGAAAAAACAGATGCTACAAATGAGTTGTAGCGCAGTTAGTGCATTTTATGTTTTATTATATTATGTACAGAATTCCAATGTTTAAATATGTGGTAACGTTAATTTAATGCACAATAATAATAACAATAATTATTTTTTTTAATCCAATCAAATACATGAACCTAAATTATTTTATAAATTTCAATATTTACAATGATATTCATATAGATTTTTATGAGTTATATAAAATTGGAGTTTAGG
This sequence comes from Salvia hispanica, assembly GCF_023119035.1. Classification (NCBI taxonomy): domain Eukaryota; kingdom Viridiplantae; phylum Streptophyta; class Magnoliopsida; order Lamiales; family Lamiaceae; genus Salvia; species Salvia hispanica. Next base: position 34,749,938 of record NC_062969.1, on the reverse strand, counting down.
AAAGAAAAAGAATGTCATCATGTTTTTTTAATTAAAACCACTCTTTCTTGATATGAGTATATAAACAAATTTACAGCCAAGATTAAGGTAAAAAAAAAAATCTCTACTATCAGTAAGGGTTATCAAGTAGGCCAACGCAGTGTAAGATATCGAATACTAATCTAAAACCTCCCAAAATAATCAACAAAGTAAAATTGAACCAGGGCGGACGGAGAATTTTATTGATATTTGGCTCATTTGTTGGTCATGATGAGTATATTTTAAAGTCAAGAGTTTAGAATTTAGGTTTCAAGGTTTTGGTTTTTAGTGTATATGATCACTATATTGTAATGGAATGAAGCTCGGTGATATTTACATGATTGCCATTCGAATAATATATTTATTTATTATTTAAAATTAATTTTTATAAATAGTTTATGATTTGAAATGTAAAAAGAATAGACATTTATTATTGATATAATTTGTAACAAATGGCATTAAACTTTATTTTCAATGTCAGGTTAATAAAAAAGTTATTTATTAATTAAATTAGCTTTTTATTAATAGTCCATGATTTAAATTGGTGGCGTATATTCTAAGCGTTTTGCTTTCCACGTTCCAAAAACCACCGTACGTGACCTTTAATTAGCATTTCTTCTATAAGCATTTCACCTACAAATATTAAATTTTAGTAAACGTTTCATATGTAAATATTATAATTATGTTGAAGATGGTGGAAACTAAAAGGTCTTTTGTTTATGAATTGTGGAACATGAAATGTTAACTTTTAGTTTTCTATAAATACATGTTCTTTCATTGCTATTCATATTTGCAATTTTTTTTTGACATTGTTGGTGTCCGAAGAAATTACAGGAAGAATATCAACATGAGCCTCACAGACCTTATTGGTGCGGAGGACACATCGATGTAGATGGCAATCGACTATTTCATATATGTGGCAGCGATGGAGCCATAGATCTAAGGGTTTTTTTGTGTTATTTTATGTGATTTCACCATTAGGGCAGTCATATTCGAGTTGTCTATAGTTGCTCGGTTAGTTGGTTGACGAGTATCTATATTTTTTGCACGGTAGTAGAGGGTTTACAAATTTAAGATTTGAAGTTGTATCTTTTTATGGAGTTTACAAGGATGATGGAAGAAGGAAGAAAGAAGGTGTAACATCCCGGAATTTCGAACCCTAATTTTAGAGCCCTAGAATTCTATTGATGACGTGGGAGACGAGAATTAATTGAGGAATGAATTTATTGCATGAGTTTCTTTGACCGAGTCGAGTCTAGGGTTTTACGTTGGAAGTTTGAAAAGTCAAACTTGTTGATTATATGATGTGGCATGCGATTAATTAAATTATGAGGTGAATTATTTGTTTAAGGGTGAGTGAGATTATTAGGAAATTTCCATAAATACTATAACCCCTTTTTTTCCTTGTTGAAATTTTCGAACCCCTCGACTTTTGGAGAAAGAATTCTATTTTTCTGGATTTAATTTAATTCTTGGGATATTTATCCAAATTAAATCCAAAACCCAATTATTCCATATTTCTTAATGAGAAAAATCGAACCATATTGTTTTTAAGGTGATTTTCGAAAATCACCTATGTTTGGGAAGGAAGAATTATTTTATTGTTTAATTGATCCCTTATTTGATTTCCTTCCATACCTAGAATTTAAATATTCTACCAAAGCTTTCCATACCTCAAGAGATCTTGTCATATCTTATTTTAGTTAATATTAAAAATCCATGCCTTATTTAAAAGGCATAGAACACGCCTATTTTCCTTTCTTCAATAGGAGGATTTTTATTTTTATTTTGCTCCGTGATATTTTATTCTACTCCGTAAAATATACCAAACGAAATCTCGACTAAATAAGGGCCATAATTTTTGAAATCTCCATGCCTTGAAATCCTAGTTCTTTTTATTTCTTCTTCCCTACTCCACAATATTTTATTTAATTGTGTAGAATCAAATCTTCCCAAATATTCCATTTTATTTACCTAGAGATTCTATTTAACTCTATAAATAAGAGAAACTCCTAACCCTAGCCATCAAAAATTTCGCCCCCCACCCCAAAGTACACGCCTCCCTCTCTTCTCTCACTCTCTCAATTTTTCTTCTTCTATTCTCCAATATTTCGACATTTTTGGAGAAGAATTGAAGTTTAATCCAAGAATCTTGAAGAACTAAGGCTAATACTTTGATTTCTACCGTTCGTTTTCTCAAAAAGGTATTCTAATATTAATCATCTTCTTTCTAGCCGATTAATCGGTATTCTTGAACCCTCATGCATCTGGATTGAGTGAGAGTGGGGTATGAAGGACATAGAAAACGTATGCATGTGTGTATGTGTGAAATCGTGTGTGTGTGTGTGTGCGTCGTGTGTGTGTGTTTGTGGGCGTGCGTTGGCAAAACACTCATGTGTGACATATGTTGATGATAGATCTAGAGTTAAGATGCGAATGAGATTTATATGATGAACATGATTTTGATTGGTGATATTAAGACAAACCGATGGGAAAGGGAAAGCGTTGAGACATGCATGAGTAAGGAGTTTGTGTTGAATCTAATTCATGATATGTGCCTATGTGATTAGAAGGTGAAACCTCAGTTCCGAAGCAGGATAACAAAGGAAAAGAACATACTTGAAATCTAAGCAGTCGAGGTGAGTTTTACTCTTAAACTCTTTTATGTGCAAATATATGAATGTGGAGAGATAAGGGTGGTTTAACTGTTATACCATGCCTATGTCTGTTTTGTTGTGATATTGTGCGCCTGATGCCCAGTTTGAGAGTTCGCTCCATTGGGCTATAGGGCTATGGATATGTTTAAACGAATTCGGGTCTGAGTAGGGCCGCAAACCCTACCAGGCTGTGTACACGGTGGGATCGGGAGCCGTCCTTGCTAGTCGGCCGGTCTCGTGGGCGAAAAGTGTGGCCACACTTTCGTCGCACCATGGAAATGTTGTGATTGTGGAAATTGATGAGAAAAGTGGGGAGTTGTTTGACTGGCCAATCTATGGAAATATTTTTGTGATACTCGTTGAATATTTATTTTGATAATTGTAAAACCTCGAGTTCACTATGGTAAGGGTGACATAACTTATAAAATGTTTTGGCAACGAGTTCACTGAGTATTTCAAAATACTCAGCCTTGCATGTGTTTTCCTTATGTGCAGGTTGAACGACGACGAGCGGTGGCGGGTGTTGAGCATATTAATTAATTAAGATGGATGTTTTGAACTTCGAGCGTAGTTGTGTCTTCATACATAGCTGCACTTTCTCTTGGTCGTTTCCGCTGAATTTTTGATACACTTATCTGGATATTTTGCACTTATTCCTTTCGGTTTAGAAGCTTTAGACTTCTTGTGGTTTTCTTGGAAATTATGTCAAACTCTTGAGATATTTGATCGTAGTTTATGGTACCTTTCTTTTACTTATTGAAGCCTCGAGGTTAAACCGTTGACTTATTGCTTTGATAGTTCCTTTAAATACTTTAGTCAAATCTCTTTAAATGAATCCCTAGCCTATGTTTATTTCTTTTAAGTCCGTAGCAGTCGCCGTATTTATTATACCCTTGGGAGGCGGGCTGTTACAGAAGGTTTAGGCTTTTTCGATATTCGAATTATTATTATGATTAGTCAAAGTCTTTAACTGATTAGATTTATTCTTTTAGTTAATTGGGTACTGAACTAATTGGCTAATTAAGTATTTTTTTTATTGAGAACGTTGAAGGTTTTTGAAGAGCTTAGTTATTTTCTAGACTATAAATATGACATTTAGTAACTTATTATTGATACACTTTTATTTTTATTTATTTTTCGTTACTTTCAAACAGCAAATTGACACGCTTCGTGAGTTGGTATTCGTCTGACTCATCGTAAATTTTGTTGTAATATGAGTACATTTTTTTGTATTTTTGAATAGCAACAAAACTAAAATTTGATATTTTGTTCTTAACAAAGGGAGAAAGATTGATACTCCCTTATAATCATTACAAACCTTGCTCACCAAACTTGATATTTTTGGTTCCTTTTGCTATTTGCACGGTTATTACTTCATTACATTTTCTAGATTTGCAGTTTTTATATTAGATATTCAACAAATTTCAATCAATACTATGTATAAATTCGAATAAATAATCTTTTACTATGCATTATTATTATTATATACGTATAATATGTATGTTTAGAAAAATTGCATTATGTCGTGCATAGCACGGGAGAGATACTAGTAAATATATAAAAGGAGAGTTTTAGGGATATGTTGGGAAATAAGTAGAGTTTTGGGGGGTATTTAGGGAAATATCCTTTTAAAATAGATATTATTATTTAAATAAAAACTACTTTTTTTTATTAAATTGTTATTTGAAGTTTCTTTTCTCCTCTCTAAATCTTCGGTGTTTTTATTGTTATGGTGAATGTTTTTATTTTTGCAGATATTGCAGGTCAATTTATTGCCATAAGAGGTTAGCTTTCTTCTCTAAAATATCATTCTATTTATTGTTGATCTAATGATCTTTTTTTTTTGGTATATGTTCACAAAATATTTGCTCAACTTTCTTCTGTTTAAACCATTTATCTGTTTATTGTTGAAAGGTTCGCTTAATTTTCCTCTCTCTAAAGTCTAAACTATCTTTCTGTTTATTGTTCATCTATTGTGTTTTCCTTTGTCATTTATTGCAGATGAATTCATGAGCTTAACAGGTTAGTTTCCTTTCATATTGTTTTATGTTTTTAGTTTGATTATTTAATTTATTTTTGCTTCTTATCGTGTTACTTTTTCTTTTGGATCCTATCTACAATAGAAGAATGATATTATTGTCACGACCACATTCTCCCTAGTGGTAGTGACTGCATCTATACGTGACTAAATAACACTTTAGAAATAATGAAACGGGATAAACATGATTGATAAGTCGAACATAGGACATTAGTCTCATAGGCGAATGTGAAACAAGGCCAATATAAAGTCAGAGTGCGGTCTAGGTTCATAAATTCCTAGTACAAAATCCTAATGCAGCGGAAAAGTCCAAGACAAAGTAGTATGTATGGGGACATACTACCTTGGGCTACCTATCAACTTATTTAAGGACCGTTCCCAACACCTTCGCCTGCTCGTCCACGTTCAACCTGCACATTTGAAAATAACATGCAGGGCTGAGTATTTGATATACTCAGTGAGCACATTGCCAAAAACAGTTCTATCTTTATTTTGTCAATGCCACAGTTGAGTGATCACGGGGTTTTACTTAAAAGACCCGAGTCACTAAATACTTTTCTTTTCATTTGATTGCGCAATCACGTAACATAGATATACCATATCTGAAACTGATGTGAACCGGGAATGTGGCCACATTCCACGACGGTCACTGGACCGGCCAACTCCTTTGTTAGCTCACGGTCCCCTTATGTGTACACTAGTCCGAGTAGGGTTTGCGGCCCTACTGGGACCCGAATTCGATTTAACTTAAATTGGCATAGCCAAGCAGATAGGTAATCATAAACAAAATATGGCATGACAACATACTTGAGCAAAGATTCACATTTTCATACTGAAATCACGTTTTGAAAGAATGCCACCTCAAAAGCTAAAGCTCCTTCCGAAATTTCCTTAACTTGGTCTTAGATGACGTTCGAAGACATCCCTTTAGGAAATAAATGATACTTAATTAGACTTTAAGAAGTCAAGAAAATTAAACGTGAATGCATCCTAAGTGAGTGCTCTTTTATTCTTTTTTCTTATTTTTCTAGAAAAAGTTTCTAGAATTTCTTGAACATTAATTAAATCAGTAGATTTAATTTAATGGGAAAATTATTCGCTTAACTAGAGGATGTTACCTCCTTTGCCATTTATTTAAGCACTAAAATAAGCTCGAGGTCTACTCATCGTTAGCGCATAAATTCTTAAAATTAATTATTCGAGCGCTTAAACTAAGGTTCGGAACATTAGACTTATCTTCGTGAAAATAATTAGCGAACCATTAATTATTTAATCAACATCATAGGAGAGCCCATGATTTAATTAAATTCTTAGCCTATACTTTTATTTTAGTTGGTGGCCCAGACTTAATAATTAATTCACTAGCCCATCTTCCCATTTAAAACTTTAACCCATGCTTTTGGTTGAAAGAGGCCCAAAACACAAATAATAGTGGCCCAAATATTAAATTAAGAGAATTGGCCCAACTTCTTCTCATCTCCTTCGGTCAACTCCTTCCCCATTCACTTCAAAATCCCTAAAACACAAAAATCCCCAAATCGAAAAGGGGATCGATCGCAGAGGAAGAGCAGCGGCTTCGGAGCCATCACTCCAGCTCCTCCGCGGTGCTGCCGCCGCTGGTCACAGAACCAGCTCCTCCGCGTTGCTGCGCAGTCGGAAGAAGAGGGAAGGCATCGCCTCTGTGAATCCTTCTCCCTCTCGGCGACTGCTCCCTTCCGGCGTTCACACACCACCGCCGGAGTCCAGCAGAGCCCCTCGTCCCTTCGCGAGGCTTCTGCCTCTGCTGCTGCTCGGCGAGGCTCGAGGCGCCGCCGCTTCGCGCTACTGCATCTCCTTCAACGCCGTCGCCGTCGGTCTCGGCGGTCAACAGGCAGCAGCTAAGTCCCTACCCCCCTTTATCTTATTTTCCTTTTCGTCTAAGCGTGAAAGTTAAGATGTGGGAATCTACTTTATGTTATCTAAAGCATGAAAAGAGCTAAGTTTTCTGTCTCAAGTTAAAAACTAAAAGGAAGCATGCTTAAATTCTCGTTTAGCCGTTCTTCATTACCTCTTACCCATAATTTAAGCATATGGTTTTCCTTGTGAGAATTAGTGGCTGTTGTCATGGTTTCACCTGGTATGCTGTGATTGTGGAGTGGGGATATTCCTTACATGCTTGTGCTCTATTTGCTACATGATGACATGGCAATATGAGTTGGACTTGGAACGGAGTGGAGATTTCCTTCTTGAAGTAGTTGTTGTCTCTTCAAGTTTTCTGGTTCTAGACTCTAGACTCGCCCCTTCCTCTTCAAGGCTCGAGAGGTATGGGTTGCTGGAAAAAAAAAAAACCATGCGGCAACTCCACTCCAAGTTTCTCCCAATTGCTTTCAAAACTTGCTGAAATTTCAAAGAGTGTTGGAGGGAGTCCAACGGTGGGGTTGAGGAGGGAGGGTTTTATAAGCTGATTTTGTACCTTAGGAGAATTAATTGAAAGCTGATCCTCCCCTTGTCCTCATGTTGAAACCTATCTTACTTTTGTGATATAGAAGTACTCTACACTAAATGCAATTTGGTCTTTAGTTAGAGATTACAAGTCCCCTCAAAACTGATTTTGGTTGATTGTGTGACTAGGAAAGCTGGTGTGCAGGGGCTGTTTTGGAGGAGCAAGAATGGCAGCTTTGACTTGCCTCTTTTGGGTAAGTCCTTAGTCCTCCATAGTTAAAGAGATGTTGTTTCCTTTCCTCTATTAAGAGCTTCATTAGTTCCTCTTGTTCTTTGGTAGCTAAAACTTGTTTTATCTTGCAGGTGAGGGAGAAGCTTGGCTGCCACGTTGCTGTCCAGAAATGGCTTGCTGCCCTGGGCCCGACGGGCTGATCTAATGCGGGCCGCGGTTCGGGCCTGGAGAAGAGGCCCGAAGTGCATCAAGATTTCTCCTTTCTCTTCTTTGTTTTATTTATTTGAAACCTTTGTTCCATGTACATTTTTTTTGGTTAGTTGTTCATTTTATTATCTATGTAATGCTATTTGAATTTCTTTATACCTGGGAAAAGACTTCTTGTCCTTCTTTCATTTACATATTGTTGACGTCGTTGTGTTCACTAAATTCTTACTTTAGCTTTTATCTCTTTGCGAACCACTCCATTAAACACAAACAACGAAAAGTGGCAGTTTGAATTTGATCATGAATCAAGGGAACGAAAAAAAAAAAAAACTCTAGTTCGTCGTTAAGCATTAACGTATCGGGATAATTAAAGAAGCGGGTATTACATTCTACCCTCCTTAACAAAAATTTCATCCCGAAATTTGCTTACGTCATTTTAAAATTATGCTCCTTCGTCTTATCCTTCAAAACCCGAATAGATTCCTCATGACCATGGCATTTCTTTCGCTAATATTTATTTTCCAGCTCTTGCACTTTCGGATTTATAGTAACCTCGTTTTTTTTTTTTTTTTTTTTCGGGGATACTTTCGGGAAAAACTTTCCCTCTAGCCTTGAACTGTAGGTCGGTTCTGCGAACATCTGCGTAAGACTAATCTGGTCCGAGCATCTTTCTCTCACTGATACATTTCTTTCCATACAATGCTTCATATGGGGTCATGTTTATAGTTGTATGTTGTTGTAAGCAAACTCTATAAGTGGTAGTACTGGTTCCCAGTTTCCTCCACGGTCGAGCACTACGGCTCCCAGCATATCTTCCAAGGTCTGGATCTTTTTTTTTCTTTTTTTTTTTTTTTTTTTTCAGACTGCCCATCGTGGATGGAATGCAGTGCTAAAATTCAATCTAGTGCCTAGCTCTTCCTGTAGGCTTATCCAAAATCTAGAAGTGAACTTTGAATAATGGTCTGAAGTGATCGTCACTAGTATTCCATGTAGGCGTATGATCTCTTGTACATAGATCTGAGCTAACTTGTCTGATCCGTAAGTGTTACGAATTGGTATAAAGTGAGCGCTTTTGTGAGGCGATCTATAATCACCCAGACCTTGGCAATCCTGTCACGAAGTCCATCGCAATGTGATCCCATTTCCACTCGGGGATTTCTAGGGGTTGCAATTTCCCATAGGGTCGTTAATGTAGAGCCTTCACTTGTTGACATGCTAGGCACCTTTCTACAAACGACGCTATACTCCTCTTCACGCCATCCCAAACTGTTTCTTCATATCTTATTACATTTTCGTACCTCCTAGGTGGGCAGTGTAGGGTGTCTCATGCGCTCCACTCATGATCTCATTTCTAAGTGCCTCGTCATTGGGCACACACAATCTTCCTTCAAAAGTGATGGCGTTACCCACCTCCTCGCGGTAACTCTCTTCGTTTCCCGTCCTCGCTTTAAGACGAATCTTCTCCAATGCTTCGTCACTCCTTTGAGCCTCAACAATTCTGTCCCTTAAGTCTGGTTCAATCACAAAGGTGGCGATCCCACTTTCCACCGTCTCCGGTGCTCTCACTACTTCCAGTCGCATCATAGCAAATTCCCGTATAAGCTCCTCATTTTGTGTGAGGAGAGTGGCCACTTGGGGTATAGTCTTCCTGCTCAAGGCATCTGCCACTACATTCGCCTTGCCTGGGTGGTAATTTATACCACAGTTATAATCCTTGACTAATTCGAGCCATCTGCGTTGCCGCATGTTCAAATCCTTCTGCTCGAAGAAGTACTTAAGGCTCTTGTGGTCCGTGAAGATCTCACATCGAACTCCGTAGAGGTGATGTCCCCAAATCTTCAAGGCATGTACCACTGCCGCTAGTTCCAGATCATGAGTGGGGTAGTTTAACTCGTGCGGCCTGAGTTGGCGTGATGCGTACGCAATCACCTTGCCATTTTGCATTAATACGCATCCGAGTCCGATCTTTGATGCATCGGTGTACACCACATAACCTGCTCCTGGTGCTGGCACGGCTAGGACTGGTGCGGTGGTCAACTTTTCTTTTAACAGTTGAAAGCTTGCCTCATACTCCGGTGTCCAATTGACCTTAGCTCTTTTCTTGAGCTGTTGAGTCATTGGTCTGGCTATTTTAGAAAGTCCTTCAATAAACCTTCGTTAATATCCAGCCAAACCTAAGAAACTTCGAATCTCATTAGGTGTTGTTGGTGACTGCCAACGTTGTACTGCTTCCACCTTTGCAGGTTCCACTCGGATCCCTTCTGCCGTTACTATGTGTCTAGCGAAATTCACCTCGTTAAGCCAGAACTCACATTTTCTAAGCTTAGCATAGAGTTTCTCGGCTCTCAACGTCTCTAAGGTGATTCTCAGATGTTCCTCGTATTTCTTCTCTTAATGAAGAGCACTAGTGCGCCCCATGGTGACACACTGGGTCGGATGAAGCCCAAGTCTAGTAGTTCCTGTAACTGTATCTTGAGTTATTCTAACTCTTTAGGCGCCATTCTGTATGGTGCCTTTGATACTGGAGCCGATCCTGGTTCGATATCAATTGTGAATTCCAATTGCCTGTCTGGCGGCAAATCCTGGTAATGCGTCAGGAAGGACATCCGGAACTTCTCGTATCACTGCTACATTCTCTATCTTTCGGTCCTTTTTCTCTTCTCCATTCAGATAAACGAGGTATGCAGGGCATCCTTTCCTTATCATAGTGGTTGCTTGTAGTGCAGAATTTATGGACTTTCGTCGCCTCATGGAGATTCCGTGAAAGATTGTGGGTTCCTTCCCCGGGTATTGCAGCGAGATCTGTCTTTCCTTACAAAAAATGGTAGTGTAGTTTTCGGCTAACCAATCTATTCCCGATATGATGTCGACGCTCCACATCAGCATCACATGCAAATTGTGAGCCACTAACTTAAGGTTTCCCATAGTGAATTCTACGCTCGAGCAAGTTCGTGAGATATCTATAATGCCTCCTATGGGTGAGGACACCCTCATCTTATGTTCGATTTCATCAGTAGGCAGTTCTAAGGTATCCATTGATTAATTAATTTCTCTAACTGGTGAAGCCATCCCCGACTTAGGTTTCATCGTCACCTACTAAGTTCTCTAATAGTTGCATCGGTCGTAATTGTAGCCATTAAGCTAGCGGGTTTGACCTCGTAATCCCCCTCACTTAGCTAGGGTAGTCTACCTTTAACAGGCTTTAGGATACTTTTGTGCTTGTCGTCATCCATTATGTCATAATTAAGCATAGACTTCATTTTACTTATATTTATCCTTGAATACATAAATAATATAGCGAGGTATTGGTTTCTTCCTTCAATTATTGCTGGCTTCGTGCCCTTTTGTTCGACTGAACGATTCGTGGTAAATAATTTATCATGACTTCCAAAATGATCTAGGTGTCATGTCTAGAGTACACAAAACTCTATCGCCATTTCCTTTTTGGATCGCTTAATCGGGGTGTGCCATATCACAGAATATTTCTTCGCATTTTTTTTTTTGCTAACGTTTGTTCTTACTCCACCTCGTAGGATTCCATATCGGTTCTCTCGCGATAACTCCTTAAAGAAAAAAAAAATTTGGTTCCTTCCTCCCGTAGCAGGGATGGTGAGGGTAATGGTGCTATCACGCGTTCTTTTCTCCGATATCTCTCCAACCTGTGGCTCTTTCTGGCCAACTATTAGATGGATCTTTCTGGTTGCTGGAATTAGTTTCATCGAACATAAACGACGAATGAAATCGCATTTTCTTCATGATTTTCACTACATACCCATGATTGAGTCTTCATTTCTTGTGGCTCACTTATCTTACTTCTAATAAGCATTTCGATCCATTAAACATTTGTACTTATGATCTTCTACATCTCCAAAAAAAAATCATTTGTTCCGTATATATTCCTTAAAATTTCTCTTCTTAAGCCTAATTACCTATCCAAATAGCATAAGATTCGATCCTTTTCCAGCTTGTTACAAGCGGTACGAAGATGTGAAATATTTAACGTTTCGTGTTGTCGATTATGCGATGCTTCTGGCTGATGTATCATTTTCTGCACGTGTGGTAATAGAAACGTTTTATCATACGTATCTTAAAGGAATTAAGGCTATGCCTTTCTCGAAAGTCTTGTATCAAGAACTTGGAGATTAATCTAACAGTCTTAACTTGGATAGGATCTGATATTACATAGAAGAAGCATGGTTGAAAATTTCTTTAATCCAGTTGTGACAATTTATTTTGAAGGAAAACACTAAGGTTAATTGAACTTATCATGTCCATTCAGAGAACTACGTGCTTCAAATGGTCTTAGATAAACCCATGGAATTGTGAACTCACTTCTGATGGAAGCTTGAAAGAACATGAGATGGATAATGCAATTAGGATGAAGTTAAATTAACTCTCAATTGCAATAGTGGGCTACCATATAGGATATTTTAATTGTCGGCTCAAAAAGATCTGAACATTAAGGATGATGGTTTCAACATGTCAAGGCCTGAGTTTATCAGTCATGGGAGAGTTTAGAAATATAGGCAATTGCCACGAATCAATGTTGGTCATGGCTCAACGACATTATAATATGACACTGTGGAATCAATTCAATGGGTTCGCAAGTTTGGTTAGAGGCAACCAAGGTGAAAGGAACTTTTTGGAACGATCAAACAGGTCCAATACATCAAGGGATATGCAATACACTAGCCTTAACTTAGTGCTGCAGAAGAAATTACGAGCTAGAAACAATATATGTGATGGAACTGAGCTAGAAAGAGTTCCGTTCCTCAAAGGAAGATATCGTCACAAGCATTAGTTGCAAAATAGAGAGGTGAACAAAAGTCTCCACATAATATGCCATCCTAAAAAAATGTTTGAGCGGCATAAATCTTTTGGAGGTCAAGTAAGCAACTTAACAATGAAGTTTCATCACCTGAGTTAAAGAATTTAAGAGTTTGTTCTTATACATTGTAAGTCATAGAAGACAACAACCAATAAAGGTGTTTGAGAAAATAGGAGTAATCCGCTTTCGAGAACTGAAAGTAAATCATTATTATTGTGGGATAGATGATAGTGTCGTATTACTTGAAAAAAATGCGAGTCAATCAAAAGTCTTAAATAGACAAGAGGACATCATTTTCAAGGGGGTTCGGAGAATGTCCGAAGAATGAGATTATTCTGAAGGTCATGATTGTAAGCAACTTTAGAATTGGAGGTTTATGACCGGAGCTTAAGAAGTCAACACTTTACATTTTCTAAATAATGAGCTCAAGTACTATAGTCAACAAACTAGAAGAGAGTCACAACTTTCATAGGAAAGGAAAAAGTGAGGCATTACTTGCATAAATGCGAGTCAATCTGGAGTCTAAAGTAGACGGGGGCATTTTCGTTAAGGAGGTTTGTAGAAAGAAATCAATGGGAATCCAAGTAAGTACTGTTGACCATAATCATCTGTTCCATTTATGTGACACTTTCTTGTTTGTTCTTTCGGAGCTCGAACATGGTCAGAGCGTTCTAGGAAACCCTGCATTCCAAGCTAGGATTCCTGGTGTTATAACTAATAACTGCCGTTGAGGGTCATATTTTCATAATGTTCTCGATAAGTCAGAACAGTCATTCTCGTAAAACATTGTACTCTCCATCGTGCTTCACCACGTGCTATAAGTGTTGTTTCGAGATTGCGTAGCCTCTTTGGCTTGCTACGCAAGACTGGATCACTTAATTAGATCGTAGGTACGATATCTTTTCGTGTAAGGATACACCTCCTTTACTGGATCGAGGGTACGCTCATTTTGGTTATGGTTAAGATCATAAAGGCAAATGGTACTTTCTATTGTTCACATCATTAAAACGTTCGATAGACGCCCATGCGTAGTAGGTAGTTTTTCGTGTCTCGTGCGATCGTTACCATCTAAGAATAGATGGATTCATTCATAATTTATAAGGTTCATTCTTATACATTTGGAATTGTTCCAACTACAACATCATGAATCGTGGTTCCGTCAAAACATAAGGTGGAGGAAAAAGGCACAGGGTCCGTTTTCGGACTCATTCATCTATATTTCCTTGCCCCTTTTCTTCTCTTTTTTTTTGGCAAAATTAGGGGTTTGCCCTAACTTGCATATACTCATTCGTTTTATCGCTTAGAAAAGCGGTTGGGAATCATCAACTTATATTACTGTTCAAGAGCGTTCAACCTAATGTACTTCTTAGGCATCCTATGTTCGCATGCATTAGTCATTTCGTAACTTTCAAAAAAAAACTTCTTAAATCTGTTATCATACTTCACATAATCGAGCATGCGTAACTAATAATACTTTAGCATTTGTCTCAACGACATTCTTAAGCTTAACATTTTAAACTTGAAATTCCATAGTTCGTAGGAAAAATGGAATTTACATGCTTTTCCTTGAAAACCTTGAATATCTTCAAAATATATTTAGAAAGAAATCATTTTCCCTTTTATCAAGTTCTTTCATAAATAACTGAAAATTTTCCGGTAAGAACTTCTTTCTTACCTCATTGCTGCGGTTGAACGTGACGAGTCGAGGTGTTGGGCCCCTTTAAGCTTTCCATTTTAGTCATATTCTAGTCTAGTACTATCATTCTAGACTAGAGCTTGAAAGAAGGTTCTTGGGTCCAGAGCGAAAGAACGGTGCTCTGATACCACTCTGTCACGACCACATTCTCCCTAGTGGTAGTGACTGCATCTATACGTGACTAAATAACACTTTAGAAATAATGAAACGGGATAAACATGATTGATAAGTCGAACATAGGACATTAGTCTCATAGGCGAATGTGAAACAAGGCCAATATAAAGTCAGAGTGCGGTCTAGGTTCATAAATTCCTAGTACAAAATCCTAATGCAGCGGAAAAGTCCAAGACAAAGTAGTATGTATGGGGACATACTACCTTGGGCTACCTATCAACTTATTTAAGGACCGTTCCCAACACCTTCGCCTGCTCGTCCACGTTCAACCTGCACATTTGAAAATAACATGCAGGGCTGAGTATTTGATATACTCAGTGAGCACATTGCCAAAAACAGTTCTATCTTTATTTTGTCAATGCCACAGTTGAGTGATCACGGGGTTTTACTTAAAAGACCCGAGTCACTAAATACTTTTCTTTTCATTTGATTGCGCAATCACGTAACATAGATATACCATATCTGAAACTGATGTGAACCGGGAATGTGGCCACATTCCACGACGGTCACTGGATCGGCCAACTCCTTTGTTAGCTCACGGTCCCCTTATGTGTACACTAGTCCGAGTAGGGTTTGCGGCCCTACTGGGACCCGAATTCGATTTAACTTAAATTGGCATAGCCAAGCAGATAGGTAATCATAAACAAAATATGGCATGACAACATACTTGAGCAAAGATTCACATTTTCATACTGAAATCACGTTTTGAAAGAATGCCCACCTCAAAAGCTAAAGCTCCTTCCGAAATTTCCTTAACTTGGTCTTAGATGACGTTCGAAGACGTCCCTTTAGGAAATAAATGATACTTAATTAGACTTTAAGAAGTCAAGAAAATTAAACGTGAATGCATCCTAAGTGAGTGCTCTTTTATTCTTTTTTCTTATTTTTCTAGAAAAAGTTTCTAGAATTTCTTGAACATTAATTAAATCAGTAGATTTAATTTAATGGGAAAATTATTAGCTTAACTAGAGGATGTTACCTCCTTTGCCATTTATTTAAGCACTAAAATAAGCTCGAGGTCTACTCATCGTTAGCGCATAAATTCTTAAAATTAATTATTCGAGCGCTTAAACTAAGGTTCGGAACATTAGACTTATCTTCGTGAAAATAATTAGCGAACCATTAATTATTTAATCAACATCATAGGAGAGCCCATGATTTAATTAAATTCTTAGCCTATACTTTTATTTTAGTTGGTGACACAGACTTAATAATTAATTCACTAGCCCATCTTCCCATTTAAAACTTTAACCCATGCTTTTGGTTGAAAGAGGCCCAAAACACAAATAATAGTGGCCCAAATATTAAATTAAGAGAATTGGCCCAACTTCTTCTCATCTCCTTCGGTCAACTCCTTCCCCATTCACTTCAAAATCCCTAAAACACAAAAATCCCCAAATCGAAAAGGGGATCGATCGCAGAGGAAGAGCAGCGGCTTCGGAGCCATCACTCTAGCTCCTCCGCGGTGCTGCCGCCGCTGGTCACAGAACCAGCTCCTCCGCGTTGCTGCGCAGTCGGAAGAAGAGGGAAGGCATCGCCTCTGTGAATCCTTCTCCCTCTCGGCGACTGCTCCCTTCCGGCGTTCACACACCACCGCCGGAGTCTAGCAGAGCCCCTCGTCCCTCCGCGAGGCTTCTGCCTCTGCTGCTGCTCGGCGAGGCTCGAGGCGCCGCCGCTTCGCGCTACTGCATCTCCTTCAACGCCGTCGCCGTCGGTCTCGGCGGTCAACAGGCAGCAGCTAAGTCCCTACCCCCCTTTATCTTATTTTCCTTTTCGTCTAAGCGTGAAAGTTAAGATGTGGGAATCTACTTTATGTTATCTAAAGCATGAAAAGAGCTAAGTTTTCTGTCTCAAGTTAAAAACTAAAAGGAAGCATGCTTAAATTCTCGTTTAGCCGTTCTTCATTACCTCTTACCCATAATTTAAGCATAT
Source organism: Salvia hispanica (assembly GCF_023119035.1). Taxonomy (NCBI): domain Eukaryota; kingdom Viridiplantae; phylum Streptophyta; class Magnoliopsida; order Lamiales; family Lamiaceae; genus Salvia; species Salvia hispanica. The sequence continues at coordinate 34,733,735 of NC_062969.1, read as the reverse complement.
GGTTTTCCTTGTGAGAATTAGTGGCTGTTGTCATGGTTTCACCTGGTATGCTGTGATTGTGGAGTGGGGATATTCCTTACATGCTTGTGCTCTATTTGCTACATGATGACATGACAATTTGAGTTGGACTTGGAACGGAGTGGAGATTACCTTCTTGAAGTAGTTGTTGTCTCTTCAAGTTTTCTGGTTCTAGACTCTAGACTCGCCCCTTCCTCTTCAAGGCTCGAGAGGTATGGGTTGCTGGAAAAAAAAAAAACCATGCGGCAACTCCACTCCAAGTTTCTCCCAATTGCTTTCAAAACTTGCTGAAATTTCAAAGAGTGTTGGAGGGAGTCCAACGGTGGGGTTGAGGAGGGAGGGTTTTATAAGCTGATTTTGTACCTTAGGAGAATTAATTGAAAGCTGATCCTCCCCTTGTCCTCATGTTGAAACCTATCTTACTTTTGTGATATAGAAGTACTCTACACTAAATGCAATTTGGTCTTTAGTTAGAGATTACAAGTCCCCTCAAAACTGATTTTGGTTGATTGTGTGACTAGGAAAGCTGGTGTGCAGGGGCTGTTTTGGAGGAGCAAGAATGGCAGCTTTGACTTGCCTCTTTTGGGTAAGTCCTTAGTCCTCCATAGTTAAAGAGATGTTGTTTCCTTTCCTCTATTAAGAGCTTCATTAGTTCCTCTTGTTCTTTGGTAGCTAAAACTTGTTTTATCTTGCAGGTGAGGGAGAAGCTTGGCTGCCACGTTGCTGTCCAGAAATGGCTTGCTGCCCTGGGCCCGACGGGCTGATCTAATGCGGGCCGCGGTTCGGGCCTGGAGAAGAGGCCCGAAGTGCATCAAGATTTCTCCTTTCTCTTCTTTGTTTTATTTATTTGAAACCTTTGTTCCATGTACATTTTTTTTGGTTAGTTGTTCATTTTATTATCTATGTAATGCTATTTGAATTTCTTTATACCTGGAAAAAGACTTCTTGTCCTTCTTTCATTTACATATTGTTGACGTCGTTGTGTTCGCTAAATTCTTACTTTAGCTTTTATCTCTTTGTGAACCACTCCATTAAACACAAACAACGAAAAGTGGCAGTTTGAATTTGATCATGAATCAAGGGAACGAAAAAAAAAAAACTCTAGTTCGTCGTTAAGCATTAACGTATCGGGATAATTAAAGAAGCGGGTATTACAATTATATCGTATACTAACAATTTAGTTGTAATTCCCTCAAGAGAGTGGGCAGAAAATTTTTGCTAAGAAAAAAAAATAATTTAATTATACAATTATTCTTCATATTTAGTTTATTCACATAGGGAATTATTTGGCATCATTGAGAAGAGTATCATCCACACAATTACCTTCAAACCAGTATTATGTAGAAGAAAAACTGTCATATCTTTACGATCTGTAGAATACAAAATCATCTTCGTGGATGGTGTGTATTTATTGTTGGCTGACTAAGTTTTAATAATTTTTAGCATGTGTATATATCTATATAGGTTCTGCATTTACGTTTTTTATTCTTTTGATATTAGTTATTTAGAATATTATAAATGACTATTAATATGACTAAATATTTTTGTTAATTAATTATGTAAAACTAAATTTTTTATAATATTATTTTTAATTTACTAATTAATATATGCATTGAATTATACTCCGCGTTAGTATTTGAAGTATTTACTAATGTGATTTTAATAAATTAATTTCATTTTATTCTTAATAGTAGGCTTAGGTTTGCTCATATATTAATAGTAGTATGCAGTATCTATATATTCCATTTGTCAAAATATAATATCCATATCCAACCTCTTTCTCTAAAGAATATTCAGATTCACTTTTATTGATTTTCAATTTCATAGTCTTCCACAAGAGCACAACACCATATCAATGTTCTTCACAATACCTGCTCTTACACTATAAATTCAATTATATGAAATATGTGTATGTGATGGTTGATTTCTAAAGTTGTCTAATTTTTATTTTTTTATTTTTGGATCGTACATTTAAATTGTATTACACGTTTATAATTTTTAACCCTTAGAAAATATTGTTATATCTGATTTTAACTAATTAATTCAAAATATGAATTTATTGTGATGAAAGTAAATCTATCCGGCATATCGGTTGTATATTCCATGCTATTTTGCTGTATTTTTGTTGATGATTTTGATCTATACATTATTTTTATGACATGTGTTTGTGATTGATCTTTTGTAGTATAGATCTAAAAGTGATATAAATGATATGTGATTTGTGTGCAAGTTTTAGTTTATAAACTTATTTGGTTATATGAGTTTAGAACTTGAAATAATAATATTGTTTCTCATTCGGTATGTGTTATTTTTTTCCTTTGCTTAATTTTATATTTTTTTAATAATTATTTTTTATTTTATATATTTATGATTTCAGATTCATACAATGATATTTTTATTATGAATCTATAAAATCATTTTACAGTATAAAATAAATTTAAATAAAAGAAAATGGATCGTGCATGGCACGTGAGTGATACTAGTACATCATAAAAGATGAGTTAGTCTTTCTAACATAAAATCTTGTGTTCAATTCTTAATTATGTCATCTTTCTTTGTTTCATTTTGGTATTGATTCTTAATACATCTTATTCCGTATGTGCCAAAATGTAAAATTAAAATGTCGTTGATTTATATGTTGATTCATAATACATCTTAATATTAAAATGAATTCTTATAATATCTTTGTTCTATTCATATGTTCATTCATCATACATCTTATGTACTAAAATGAATCCTTAAAATATTTTGATATTAACGTAGGTGATGAGAATTTGCACAAAGAATTTTTGATGTGTAGGAGAAAGGTTGTTTTCTTTATCCTGTAAGAATATTTATATTCTTATACTTCCTCCGTCCCAGAGTATTAGACTCACTTCTTTTGGGCACATAATTTAAGAAATTGATATTTAAATAGTTAAAGTGGAGAGAGTAAAGTATGAGAAAGGGAAAAAGCAGGGGAGAGAAGAGAGAAAAAAGTAGGTGGAGAATAAAATAAGATAGATGCTTTTTGCTAAAAAAGGAAATGAGTCTAATATATTGGGACATCCCAAAAAGGAAAGTTGGTCTAATACCTTGGGACGGAGGGAGTATGACTTATGTATCTATTGGTTTAAATTAAAGTTCAAGATCATAATATTAAAAGTTAAAAGAGATTCTAATATTGAAGACGACACCGTGATGGATCGGTTTCGATTAAAGAATTAGAATCGGGTGTATTGATAACCCTCCTCTCCTACCTCTAATTATAATATAATATAATATAATATAATATAATATAATATAATATATATTATACGAAAAAAATACATATATTTATGTATAAATGAATTGATTATATATGTGTGTTGTCGTACATGCATTAATTAAGTTGACTATAATTATGGCAGTTAATTATAGTAGGCCTGCTTAACCGGTTCTTCGGTTTTCGGGTACCCGGAATCGGAATCGGAACCGATCGGGTAATTGAAGAACCGGAACCGAAGAATCCGGTTCCGGTTCCGGTACCGGTTCTAATGTTTTCATAAATTCCGGTTCCGGTTCTACCCGGAACCGACCGGTTCCTACCCGGAACCGAATAATATATATTAAATTTAATTTTTTTTTTACTAAAATTGAAGTATAGTAATTAACAGTAATTCATTTATTATTATCAATGTTGGTTTTGATTCTTTAGTATTACTGAATGTATTCCTTTGCTACTTTGATATTGCTTAAAATAAATGCTACTCTTGGTTTGACAATATAATTTTCCAATTTATGTGTTTGGATCATTATTTACCATTATACTTTGAGTTCTTTAAACAAAAATAATTTTAACAGATCATGAAAGCTCTTAGAGGAGTCAAGGTGGAGGTTACCAATTGAGGAAACATGCGAAATAATATACCGTAATTCTGGTTTGACATCACAGATAACTTGTGGGCTAATGTGAGAATCATATTTCTTGATACTAAGTGGAGATAATGTAATTGTTGTTATATGGAGTATAAGTTAAATCTAGTTTGGTGTCAGATTAAAATTAGGTAAATAATAAACAACTTTTCGTTAATTAGTATACTTAAATTAAAATTAAAACTACAAATCGGTTCCGGTTCGAAACCGGTACCGGCCGGTTCTTACCCGGTCGGTTCCAAACCGGAACCGGACGGTTCCGGATCCGGTTCCGGTTCCAAGATTCATGAGATTTTGCAACGGGTACCCGGTCAACCGGACCGGGTAGAACCGGAACCGGCCGAATAAGCAGGCCTAATTATACATTAACTGTAATATTTATAAGTATTGCATGTTTATGAAAGTATATGGACGTGCATGTGTGTAATGTGAGGAATCAGTTTCTAATTAGTTTCTAAACTGATTTTATCGAATGGGTGTGTCGATTGCCTTATTAGAGCAATATGGTTTCCAAATAAAAAGACACATCCATTGGTCTCTCCACGAAGTGGCATGTATACGCGATGGCCTATGCATGATTTAAACGCACCATAAAATACCGTATACACACATATATAGTTATACATATAGGGTAGTAATAAAATGCAAACTTATATATTGTACAAACTCAAAATTCTTCAACACTGTTTCAATACAATATCAACACAATGTAAAATTTCAAGATTTTAATGTCAACACAGTATCAATCATTGACTACTAGTTGAAATTGCTGTTGACGTTTTCTGGTGATGCTTTTTGTGATCTATTGACATTTTTCAATGGTCCGGATCATAGTTTTGAGTTTGTACAATATTTAGAGTTTTCATTTGATCACATCCTTATACATATATATAGAAAAGTGCTCTTGATTCTTTATCCATTAAAGGAATCAAATAGAAGGCTTGAGGTCGAGGAGAGGATAATCATCAAAGGAGGATTCAACTTCTTCTTCAACCCAAGAAAAGTATGGATGGAGGTTAGTGATCTATCTCCACTTTATAGTCTAAATATTATGGTAGAATTAATTTAATTCTAGAATTAGATTTCATTATCGAAATTATTAAAGTTGAGATATGGCTTACATATCCGACATCAAATATACTAGCTTCCCAACAGTAAGACTGTTTGCAATGCCTTTGTAGAAAATTGAACCAACCCAATGGTTGACGACAAACACTTGCATTTGATTTGCATAAGTTGCAAGCAAAAATGACAGCATGATTTTTCTCAAGTCTTTATCTATTTCCATAACATATGCTAGATAAAAATATTAATAGAGGAGAAGGAGTTTAATAAAAAAAAAGATATCAATCCATTTGGAATTAAAGATTTTCTAGTTCGTTCTCACTGAGGGTGTCCACAATGGTGGCCCTCTTGGGCATGCCCAAACCATCATTTCTTGGGTATGCCCAACAAACTTGGCTTTGCCCATGAAAACTTGGCCACCACAATGGTGGCCCTCCGACCACCAATTAAAATTATTTTCTTACATTTTTTAATATATTTTAATTTAACTAGAATAAAAATTATTGAACTATAATAATTAAAAAAAATGTAAATTAATTTTAAAAAAATTGACAATAACAAGTAAATATATTTATTGAAAATTTGAATTTTAATTATTTCCGTAATTAGGGTGTGAATTGAAATCACAATCCTTAATTAAAAAGTTGACCAATTTAATAGGGATTTAGTGATTGAGATTGATTTGTTTCCTAAATTAATGCTAAATTAATGCAAAAGTTTTTTGATAACTACTGTTTAATCACATACTCTCTCTCTCCACTTCATCTTCTTCACTTCATCTTCTCCAAAATCCTAAAAATAACATAAAAACTGAAAAAAAAAAAAAAATATATTGAAACCATGGCCCGGGGGCCGCGGCTCTCGGCCCGTGCAGTGGCGAGCCGCGGCAGGTGCCCAGGAGCCTCGGCCTGGCCGAGAGCTCGGCCATCGCTCGTCCACCCCCCAGGCCGCGTCCTCCTCTCGGCTCAGTAATGGGGGGCCGCGCCCGGGCCAAGGGTCATGGCCCTCCCACTGTGGACACTCTTATGACAATAGTTGTTTTGTATTTCTTGGAAAGGATTGTGACAAACTGACATAGATAATGATAGAAGTTCATTGTCAGTTTCCTCTCCCCCTTCCATTTCAGTTTAGTTAAATATAGAAAATATTTCATTGACATAGATGGGTATTTGGTCTAGAGGTATGATTCTCGCTTAGGGTGCGAGAGGTCCCGAGTTCAATTTTCGGAATGCCCCTAAATTTTGTGTTTATTTTTCCTTCTTTTGTTACTTTAGTGCGTCAAATAAAATTAGTTCAGTTTCTATTTCTAACATGATTTTCTCTTTCTCTTGCAGACTTTACTAATAAATCCGAGACATCCAATCAGGCCCTATTTACAAGGAAAGGAGGGAGTAATAAGACAAATAAAGTAGGAGTTGTTGCAATGACATGAAAATTGAATCCATCAACAATATTTTCCACTACATAGATTCTAAGAAATATATACATTGATTGATTACTCCTGCAATATTCGCTGAACAATAAGATTAACAGCTGCATTTGCAGAGGAGAAGGCTCCATGGAAGCTATCTTGGTAGGATATGGATTCCAATTCTAGAGCCATTTTCAAGAGGATATCTCCCAAATCAGCTCGTTTTTCTACCAATGATTTGTAAAATGAATCACCAGCAATCTTGCTTATTTCTATGTTCGTCGCCTCAGGGCAGTACTCCTCGTCCAACCACTTCTGCAGCGTCGCTCTTAGCCATGCCGATTCCTGCACATCACAATCAATTCTACGGTTTTTTAGGTGAATTTATAAAAAAATTTAAAAACTGCATCATTGTGCACTACCATCCGAGATCTTTGGCCTTCAAACATTAACTATTAACCCGTAAATGAATAGAGATTTTAAATGCCACATCATAGTGGACTCGAACTAGAAAACTTTTGCTTTGAACATTAACCACTATACCAACTCGAACACAAAATCAATCAATCAGATTTACGTCTCACCATAAATATGCTTAAATTGTTACAAACAATGGCAGATCCCAAAACTAGAAATCGTGGGGTCGAATTAAACAAGATAATAAATAAATATTTTAGCAAAAAATACATAAAAATATAAATACCACAATCTTATGTTATGTGAGATAGTTGGCTTTTACTAGTATTAATAATCTGAAAATGACTCCAACTTTTTTCATTGGGAATAGTGGCAAACACCTCCTTCTCTCTATACCATCAAAATGTTATTGAACCAATCATCTCTAATCATATTTTGCAGCTCTAACTTCACAAATTTTATAGTCGAAAACACATTTTTAATAGATGTTGTGTTTTCGCTACTAGCAGAGAGTAAGATCAATTTAATTAATTAACAAACCACTGAAAAATATTACTCGTATTTATCAAATGGAAATTACTAAAAGTCAGATACCACATGATCAAGCCTCTAGAAAATTTAACTTTATATTCAACCTTTAATAATTTATCTATAACATTTTGAATGTAGTCACGTTAAGCATAGGATAAACAAAACAATTAAATCAATAATTAAATGACTAAAAGCTTATTACAACATCTCCAACCATTTACCCTAAACTCAAACTTATTTAAGTGTAAATATCACAATAAATACAGTTTTACTCTAATCATTTATACTAAACTCAAACTTAAAAGAATATTATCTATAACATTTTTTACTTACAAAATTTGAAAAAGTTTTTGGTTTTGGTTTAGTATAAAGGGAAATTGGTCTCTAAAATCATGAACTTTGTCTAAAATTTGGTATTTCCCATGAACTTTGAAATTGGTATATAATATCACGAACTTTGCATTTTGTTTGGTATTTCCCACGGCATGTCTATT
>NC_062969.1:34695590-34725805 GCF_023119035.1 Salvia hispanica | reverse complement strand
TGCAATATCTAATACAGTAGACTGCAAATCCGTATTTTTTCACGAAACTTAATCCTAGCCGTCCATAGATGAGATCTAACGGACTATATTGGTGGTATGGTGTTATCCTATCTATGGTGGCACCATAGTGCACCCCTATATATATATATATATATATATGGTAGCATTAAACTACTTTTACCCCTTTAGATACTATTTCCTTCTTAATCACATCCATTAGACTCCTTTTACCCCTTTTAGGTACAAAACACATCAAGCTTTCCTCTTGCCTTTACTAAACTCTTTCTCCTTCGCCATCTCTTTAAGCATTGGACAGTTTCTATAGTCGTGATGTCCCAACTCATCGCACGCCTTACAACGTCTAAGAGGCCTACTAGCCTCCTTTACAGCCTTTTCTCTCTTTGAAATCAGTTGGCTCGCGGAGCTGCTAGCATGACCCTTGGTCTTTACAACATCCGGAGGATGGACCTCTACTACTTCAGGCCTTGGCATTCCATAAAACTCTTCAATCATGCGCCTCTTTTCAAAGGCCGACGTTGGAGGAGTTCCAGCTTGAAGAGAATTAACAAGTTCTTCCAAACCACCTACGAATGCACGAAGCACGTCAATGTCCGTCTCAAACCGTCGAATAAAACCGTAGAAAAGCGATATGCCTTGATTTGAAACAGTATAACGAACACTATACATAAATAAAAGCATATCAGAATTTATTTTCATTATATGATATCAACCATACATTACATATAAGAAAGAATGCATTATACACTGTTATTCGTACATTATATAAATCCAAAATTACAACACAGCAGAGGCGAGAATAAAAAAAAAACACTAAACCCTAATACATGAGACTTGTCGCCTAAGCAAAATACTAAACCACATCCACCAATTACTGCTAAAGCCTACTGGACTAACTTCTTCCATTGTTGAACAACACGAATTCGATAATATGGCACGATACGGGGCTGCTCCAATCCAGAAAAGACTACTATTCGTACATCATAACACAACAGCCGAGAAAACAAAATAAACACTAAACCCTAAACCACATCCACCAATTACCGGTAAAGCCTACTGGATAGTTTCAAGTTACATAAACCTTCTTCCATTGTTAACGTCAATTATGGAACTAGTACCAATTAACAGATACAGAAAATCAAAAAGGGTTGCGTTAATATGTGTGATATGGAAATTAATGAAACGTTGATACAATAATCAAATACTTTTCGACAAATTTACCGTCTTCCATAGTTGAATCATAAGCTTCGTCCATTGTTGAAGAACCACCTTCTTCCATTGTAGTAAAGATAATCTTCCCGGAACTCTCCAAAAAATAATTCTACAAGTTTCGCACGATCGCACTATTTGTTAAGACCAGAATTTTCGAGAATGAAGAACGATGAAAGATTAATCGCTGCAAGATGAAAGAGAATGGAGAATGGAGAACGATGAAAGAGAAGAGACAATTCTGTACTATGAATGAAAAAAACCGCTGCAAGATATTGTGAGGGAGAGAATCATGGACTTACCATAACCGACGTCAATGCATATCCCCTAAACGCCCTTCTATAATTTTTTAATGAATAAAAATGATTAAATCAGGAACTAATTTCAGCCTTTAGATCTTAATAATGGATGAGGGAGATTAAAAAGGAAAAAGCACAAAAGATGGGAAAAGTATATGAATACATCCCTATATATATATATATATATATAGGGATTTGATCATATCATAACCCATAATTATGGTGATAACCTAATAACCCTCATTTTATGGACGAAAAATATCATTTTATGGAACAGAATATCATTTTATGGAATAAAAGTATCATTTTATGCATGCTGAAAAAATATCATTTTATCGTGTATAAATATCATTTTTAATAAAAATGATACTTTTGACCCATAAAATGATAGGGTTATTAGGTTATCACATAAATATGAGTTACCCCTATATATATATATATATATATATATATATAGAGGAGTGATCAATGTTTAACTAATTTTAAGTGTATAACTAGAGAATAAATCTCAGCCACACATCTTAATACTCTAAATTAATCTTATGGCTTAACTATTTTTACATATTTTAATTAAAAAGTAATTAACAAGGGCATTTTTGGAAACCATAATCTATGGGAGATTCACGCTTCATCCAGATTCACACAAAATCATCCAGATTTCGGCGACGCTCTCCTCCGCTCCGCCACCGATAAACCTCCATGCTCGCGCCTCACCTTCTCGTGCTCCTCTTCCATCTCCTACAACTTCATCTCCATCTACGCATCACCAGCGTCTTGCGCAACAACAAGAGAATCCTCTTCTTCCTCGACGGAGTCCATCGCTTCAATATGGCGCAACAAAACTTATGCAGATTTGCTACAATCTCCATCGCTCACGCTCTTGTTCATTGTTCAACAATCACATCTTGCAAAATCTTCATCTCAAGAGCTGATTTCCTCATCTTAATTTTCGATTTCACGAACTGCTATATCACTTTTCATCGCAAGAGCTGATTTCTCCATCGTCAGTTGTTAATTTCACGATCTGCTATATCAATTTTCATAGCAGAGCTGATTTCTCCATCGCTAATAGTCGATTTCATGATATGCTAATTTAGTATTTCATCGCAAGAGTTGATTTTTCTATCTCATGAATTTGTGAGACGATCAAAGATGGTGCACTGTAAGACAAAATTGGTTCACTTTACCTTCATTACAATTCACTCGTATAAATGCATATGAAGCATTTGTTGATGTTAGTATATAATGAAATATGTTTTGAGTGCTTAAACATGTAATCACAATATACTACACTATAAAGACAATACACTTCACTCTAAAGACAGTATACTTCACTATAAAACCCATACAAAATCGTACACACAATATACTTCACTATAAAGTCAATACAGTTCACTAAAATACGATATACTACTTCACTATAAACATGCATCACAAACACTTCACTCTAAGCACATTTTACTTCACTGAAATGATAAAATAGTGCACTATATGCATGGATCACAAACACTTCACTCTAGCCATTGAATACTTCACTCATTGAATACTTCACTCTAGCCATTTTAGTGAAGTATATTAAACATATAGTGATATATATTGTGCATATAGTGAAGTGTGTTTTGAATGCCTTAGAGTGTACTGATTTTTCATTTTAGTGAAGTATATTGAGTATATAGTGATGTATATTGTGCACATAGTGAAGTATATTCTGCATGCGTTGTAGTGTACTGTTTTTTCATTTCAATGTAGTACATTGAGCATATAGTGATGTATATTGTGCATAGTGTACTGTTTTTCCAATTTAGTGAAGTATATTTGAGCATATAGTGAAGTATGTTATGCATGCCTTATAATATACTGTTTTTCCATTTTAGTGAAGTATGTTCTGCATTCCTTATACTATGAACCAAATATTAATGTAAAATATGAACAAACTATTTAATGTAAATGAACTAAATAAATTTTACAGTGAACAAAAGAGACACATGTTATGAATTATATCACTTTGTACAATTGTTCATGAAATTTGTTGAAGTTCGCAATCATTTTTTCCACATCTATGTCCATATGTCTACTACAATCTTCAATCATAGAAGCCAAAGTTTCATTCATGATCTGCTTCTGTTGTTCTATGTCTTTCTCTCCGTCTTTCATTAAGTATACCTTCAATTTTCGAAAATGTTAATAACATTATTCATTATAAAGGCAAAACAATTAATTGTAAACAATATATACATCACTATTAGCATAAAACATTTCACTATAAACATAATATACTTGATTCAAATGCCAAAATGGTAAACTCACAATATACTTCACTATAAACACAATATACTTCACTCTAACACTAGAATACTTCACTCTAAGCATGTTTTAATTTACTGAAATGGAAAAATAAAGCACTTTAAGCATGGATGACAAACACTTCACTTTAACCATGAAATACTTCACTTTAAGCATATTTTACTTCACTGAAATGATAAAATAGTACTCTATAAAGCCTGGATCACAAACACTTTACTCTAAGCATGAAATACTTCACTGTAAGCACGTTTCATTTCACTGAAATGAAAAAATAGTGCACTATAACCATGTATCACAAACACTTCACTCTAACCATTAAATACTTCACTCTAACCACGTTTTACTTCACTGAAATAAAAAAACTAAGCAATATAATCATGGATCGAAAACACTTCACTCTAAGCATGAAATACTCCACTCTAAGCACGTTTTACTTCACTGAAATGAAAAAATAGTGCACTATTAGCATGTATCACAAACACACTTAATTTCAGCCCTTGATTTCAGCCCTATGCTGAATTTCATCCTTTGATTTCTTAATCTTGTGGTTGAAATTTGTTCTCTAGTTATACACTTAAGGGGAACTTGCCCTATATCACTACTCTATATATATATATATATATATATATATATATATATGATTGTGATCAATTGAGATTTTTTATGCTAATTGAGAAATGAGATGCAATATCAGCCACTCATTTTTATTAAATGAGTGGTCCAGATTTTTCCACATGGAAAATATCTTTAGATTAATTAATTATAAAAGGGCAGAATGGTAATATCATAGTAAATTTTATTCAATAAATATTTTTTTTTAATTTTTAATTTTAATTTTTTATTAATTTTTTTAAAAAAATTTAAATTATTTTTTATTTTTAATTTTTTTTATTTTTTTTATTTTTCAACTACATATACAATTCATGTCAACTACACACATATAATGTCAACTATGTGTACAATCCATGTCAACCACACACACAATTCATGTCAACTACACACATATAATGTCAACTATGTGTACAATCCATGTCAACTACATATACAATTCATGTTAACTACATAATATAATGTCAACTACATGTACAATTCATGTCAAATAGTATTTATTGAATAAAGTTGTTGACATTTGATGTGTAGTTGACATGAATTGTACATATAGTTGAAAAAAAAATTATAAAAAAATAATAAAAAAAATGAAAAAAAAATCAAAAAAAAATTTAAAAAAATTTAAAAAATTAAAAAAAAATTAAAAAAATAAAAAATTTAAAAAAAAATTTAAAAAAAATTAAAAAAATTAAAAAATTTAATAAATTACAATTATGCCCCTCTGTTGACATAAACTACATGTTGTTGACATTTCACAAATATTCTGGATGAGTGGCCCATATTGCATCTCATTTCTCAATTTAGCTAAATAATCTCAACCTAACAAGACATATATATAGGGGTGTATTCAAATTAATGTGTAAAAATCTGTTAAAAAGGAAAACTAATCTCATCCATTGATTAGGTGTGATCTGATGGTTGATATGGAAGCCACGTGGGATTTAAAAATTAATAAAATAATCAAAAAGGGTAAAAATGGTAAAGCACAATTATACATGATTTCGATACATGATGTAGTTATATTTGTACATTATGTTCTATTAGTACATGATGTTAATGTATGAAAATTGTATTTTAATGTACAGGTCTCAAGCTTTAATGTACAACATACCCATGATAATAAACCAGGGTATGAATTCGTGAATGGAAGCTATACTATATAGCATCTACAAAATTAACAAATGCATACCCCGACGGAAAGTGATGTACGAAATACCAGTGATAATGCATGATATACCCATGATAATGTACGATATACCAATGATAATGTACCGATGTATGAATTCGCGGTATACCAATGATAATGTACCATATACCCATGATAATGTACCGGGGTATGAATTCGCGGATGGAAGCTATACTATATAGCATCTACAAATTCACAAATCCATACCCCGTCGGAGAGTGATGTACGAAATACCAGTGATAATGCATGATATACCCATGATAATGTACGATATACCAATGATAATGTACCGGGGTATGAATTCGCGAATGGAAGCTATACTATATAGCATCTACAAATTCACAAATCCATACCCCGTCGGAGAGTGATGTACGAAATACCAGTGATAATGCACGATATAACCATGATAATGTACGATATACCCATGATAATGTACCGAGGTATGAATTCGCGGATGGAAGCTATACTATATAGCATCCACAAATTCACAAATCCATACCCCGTCGGCGAGTGATGTACGAAATACCAGTGATAATGCACGATATAACCATGATAATGTACGATATACCCATGATAATGTACCGATGTATGAATTCGCGGATGGAAGCTATACTATATAGCATCCACAAATTCACAAATTCATACCCCGTCGGCGAGTGATGTACGAAATACCAGTGATAATGCACGATATAACCATGATAATGTAAGATATACCCATGATAATGTAGCATCGTATTACACATCGGGCCCAAAGTTAACATCATTCACCAAGGGTTTAGTAGTCCATGGGGCTAGGGTGTAGTACCATCATATTAACATAACGTTCACTAACCGATGGAAGTTAGATCCAGTCCCCTAGGGTTAACTCATCCATAGGGCTAGGGTATAGTATCCACAAGATTACCCTAGTGAACGTTGTGTTACTGAGTCGGTACTACACCCTAGCCTCATGGATTACTAAACCCTTGGGGAATGGATATAACTTTCGTCACTTAGTAAAAAAATTATAATCTACATTACGTAGAAGGGGCATATACATTAAAACACATTAATGTACATTATTAACATATTAATGTACAAATTAAGTTAATGTACTAATCCATATAAATGATGTAACAGTAATATACCCAAATTGCCCTTTAATGTACGAAACTGGTATAATAATGTACGGCGATGCTTTTAATCAAAGCCATTAGATTAATAGATCCAAGGGCTTATATTAGTCCTATGTTTTATACTAGGGGGTGATAAGGAGGGTAATGCACCCCTATATATATATATATGGGTGCGTTAAAATGACAACACTCTTAAAATGACACTTTGTGACAACACGCTAGACTGCAATATTATATATTCTAGACTGCAATAGTATAAACGTTAGGATCTGCAATCTATAGATTGCAGTCTAGCGTATTGGATATTGCAGCCTGAAAAAATTGCAGTCTAGCGTATTGGATATTGCAGTCCTTGAAAATTTACCCTTGAGCTTGCCACATGACAGCTTATTATTCGTCCACATGTACAAATGATTGGCTATGAATGATGGTATGGTGTTACTTTAAGAGGTGTTGTCATTTTAACACAACCCAGGGGTGCGCTATGGTCCATAAGTGAAATCCTGTCAAAAATCAAAACGAATCTCAGCCCTTTGATCCTTAGATTGGATGGTTGTGATCATAATATACGAGCTACATTATTACAGTATAAGCGTTACATTATTAGCCGGACTACATTATTAGACTACACATTCTACATTATTAGACTAAAGCGCGTTACATTATTAGCCGAGCTACATTATTAGACTACACAATCTACATTATTAGATGGCACGTGTCATTAATCTAGCGGTTACATCACAAGATCCAATGACTGAGATTTGCTTTGATTTTTGACAGAATTTCAGTTATGGACCCGATCACATCCCTATATATATATGATAATTTTAAGAATTTAATGAGAGAATATTTTGTGAGAGATATAATTGAAAATAAATATAAATATATAGAAGGGAGAGTGGGGGTGAGGGGTAGGGGTGTGCATTCGGGTTTCGGTTCGGTTTTTCGCCCAAACCGAACCGAACCCGAAAAACCGAATTTAGGTTAAAATTGAAACCGAACCGAACCGAAAAATCGAAAATCCAAAAACCGAAAAATCGAAAATCGAAAAACGAACTTAAAAAACCGAACTAAACCGAAAAAACCGAAATTTCAAAACAAAACCGATAAACCGAAAAAAATAGTATATTTTAATATATCTAATTTATTTTATTTTATATATACTAATAGAATATAAATATATATAATATAAAATTAATATAATATATATAATATTTATTATATATATTATATTATAAAAATATAATATTTATTATATAAAAATATATTAGAAGAATATATGTGTTATATATGATATAATATACTAAATTAATAGGATAAAAATATATGATAATATATTTAAAATATAATTCGGTTTTTTGGTTTTTCGGTTTTTCATTTCGCCCAAACCAAACCGAACCGAAAAACCGAAATTTTTGTATTTTTAAAACCGAACCGAACCGAAAAACCGAAAAAACCGAACCGAATTTCAAAATTTCGGTTTGGTTCGGTTCGGATATTCGGTTTTCGGTTATTTTGCTCACCCCTAGTGAGGGGTGTTTGCCCCACCTAGCCCTCCGTCCCTGGGCGACTTTAACAAAACACACAATTGGTGAGACGTTCCCTCCGAACATATGTTGGGTGGACCAGAAAATATTGGAAATTTAGCTACAATTTTGGGACGAGAAAAGGACAACATATTGTGACGAATATTTTATACTCCCTCTCTGTTTCATTAGACATGAAACGTTTTCCTCTTCGGATTGTGAAATGTTTCTAAAAATGGAAACAATACTCTCTCTCTGCATTTTACTCTTTCTTACTTTACTCTCTCTCTACATTAACTCACAAAACAACACTACATAGATTCCCATGCCGAAAACCAAATGTTTTATATTTAATGGGATGAAGTGAGTATTAAATTTATAAATATATAATATGGCACTTGTGTTTAGGCTTGGGCCAAAATCCACAGGCCACAATTTATGTCAGACATATAACTATGGTTGTATTCTTTTTCCCTAACTAATAGCGAGTGATTTCCTAATTAAGATTGACTATAAATAGGATTATAATTATACAAGTGTACTATTACTTTTGATCAAGATTTGTGATTGTGACAAAGAAGGAAAAACAATAATTCAACGGTGACAAATTTGATACAAATATGCTTGATCATTTCAAGCAAAAACAGCCCAGAATACATATTCATGCTATACTAATCTTAATGCTACTACCATTGTCATAACTAAATAGTGATGAAGAAACACTTGAATCGGCAGCTTGATTATTGTCCTCAATCACTAACTGAGCTGGATAATCTGGAATTTTCAGGTCTTCAACACCGCCTTCCAACATCTCCACAACTTCATTGATGGACGACTACGTGGATTCATTTGTATGCACCATAAGTCAACTATTGCCATCTTCTTAAGGGCATTTTTTCCATTCTCATTCACATCGTCAACATTGTTGTGCGCTTCTTCAACAATTCCAATCTCCTTGCCTTGGTTAATGCAGTCATATATCCAACATGGGAAATACTTACTTGCATCATCATTGTTTCCCTTCAAATCTCTGTTTACGCCCGCCATATTCATCAACAACATACCAAAACTATACACATCGGCCTTGTGAGAAACTAGGCCGATGCTTCTGGTGATGAGTTCTGGAGCAATATAGCCTATGGTGCCTCTAGCAACTGTCATCGTCACCGTGTCCTTGTCTACCGAGCATAACTTTGCCAGCCCGAAATCGGAGATCTTGGGGACAAACTTGTCATCAAGAAGTATATTGTGAGGCTTGATATCAAAATGCAAGATCTTGATATCACAACCGCTATGCAAATACTCAATCCCTCGAGCAGCTCCAATTGCAATCTTGAATTTCATATCCCAATCCAATGAAGATGTTTTGTCTATTTTGAAGATGTACTTGTCAAGAGAACCATTTGGCATGAAATCAAGTACGAGGGCACGCTTGGATCTCTCCACACAATATCCTACAAGCTGGACAACATTGACATGATGGATCCTCCCAATTGTTCCGATTTCATTGATGAAATCTTTGTCATTGATGAAATCTCTGTCATTTTTTTTAGCTTTTCCCAATAGCTTGACGGCTACATAATAGCCACTTCGGAGCTTTCCTTTGTAAACAGAGCCGAAACCACCTTCACCTAGTTTTTCTCGGAAATTTCTAGTCATATTCTTTATGTCCGAATAGGAGTACCTGATAGGGGACAGATGGTTGTCACTCTGTAGGAAGCTCTCTATTTCCTCGTACGCGGACAAACGCCTTCTCTGGAATTTGTAGATCAGGAACCCCATCGCGCAGAGAAACCCCATGATGATCCTTAGTTCCGAGTAAACAATTGCCGAATTAGAAGCATTAAAGTGGTATCTAATATCTACAATTGATGGGATCTTCTCGCCAAAGGTTTGAACACCGGGGAGCCAATCTGCATTTCCACACAAATGATAGTAAAACAGAGTGAAAACATATTTCTATGACAGAAAATAATCGAGAAGTCTTTACCTGGCTCTGTTTCAGTCCGAAAAATCACAATAAGTGTGATGGTGATAATGATTTTTGCTGCAATGCCTACCCCAATAAATACAATAGCTGGAAAATTTCTATACAAAGTTAATTACTGCCTACATACAATTGATATTAGTAGTCAATAATTAAATAGTGCAGCACAAGTTCAGAAGCTCACCAAATATGAACATTAAAATCATGATAAAGCCTCCAGTTGGACCTAATCAGGAACACAATCAAAGTTGTTGAGAGGTATATAAATATGTATGTATATATAGAGAGAGAGTTGTGATCAAATGACGTTAAAATCAGAACCGAACTGATAACGCTAGTCATTAATATTAGTTGACATCATAAAACATATCAGTTGCTAGACTTTCAATATCATAAAACTCTATTGATATTCATGAATTAACGAACTGATATTCATGAATCATCAAAGTGATATATTTCTCTATATATGTATACATCACCACTTGTTTTCTGTTCTTAATTTATAAACATGGAACAACATATTATCTTACCTTCAGGTGATAGAAAGGAGTTCTTGATGTAGTCTGCAAATTCAAGAAATCAACAAGATATCAACAATAGAAATGGAATCCTAAACTTGTAAACAAATGATCTATCCTTACCCAATTTACGTTGTAGGTCTGAACGATCGCAATTAACTAGCACATCCGGATCGACACCTTCTTTTCCGTAGAGACACATTAATTTTTTCCAATTTAAATCAAATCCATATAGCAAAGACTGATGGATTTCTGAGAGGGACACATTACTCAAAAATTCCGAATCTTGATATCGGCAAGATGTTGCCAGTACAGTATCTAATGTGCACATAGAGTCCATATCTTTGGCACGCATGGTTTCGACGTTTATATATGTATATTTGCTATATTGACACTCCGTAAGTTGGGTAAAGAGGGAAGAATTACGCAACGGATGTTCGCAGCTCACCAAACTAATGAGCTTAATGGCATAACCGGATGCACTTTTAAAAGGACGGTTATCATAATAATCGGACGAAGAATGTATAGGTAAAGAGCAGATGTTGTTATCTGTGGAAATATCAGAGACCCTCATGGTGAAGTTTTGGTAATGGATTGCTTTGACAAAGAATTTCCGGGAGTTGACGTACATTAAGGTGACGTTGTTTTCGCATACTAACTCTTGGCCAGGATCGCCACAGTTGCTGAGGCGGAAAGGGGAGCGAATGGGAATCAGGCCACAGGAAGAAGGGGGACATTTTGCACAACAATTTTGAAAGAATTGAAGTGAAAGAATGAAGAGAGATGAGTAAGAGAGGAAGAGGAGGTTTTGAGTGTTCATCATTCTTGGCTTGATATTTTTTCCAAATGCAAGGCTCTGGATCTATGGATAACAATAATGCATAATGCTCATTGATTGTATTGTAACCAACGCAACCACCCAACATTTAATACAGAAGCTGGCAAACAAATGGGATAGAAATCACAACCTGTAAATTAAATTTGACACAGACATTCTTATTTGGCTAGTTGCTGACATTGACTTATATCCAAGCAAACACAACAGAGAATACATATTCAAGCTATACTAATCTCAATGATACTACCATTGTCATAATCCAACTGTGATACAAAACTAGCTGAATCTGCAGCCCGACTCTTGTCCTCGTTTACTAAGTGAGATGGATGCTCCGGAATCTTCAAATCTTCGACATCACCTTCCAACATCTCCAACACTTCGTTCATTGATGGACGATTTTCTGAATTCATTTGTATGCACCACAACCCAATGATTGTCATCTTTTTAAGAACACTCTTTCCAATCTCATTCTTATCGTCAACATTGTTGTTCTCTTCTTCAACAATTCCAATCCCCACGCCTTTATTAATGCAATCATATATCCAATCTGGGAAATACTTGGTTGAATCATATTTGTTTCCCTTCAACACTCTGTTTACGCCTGCCATCTCCATCAACAGCATCCCGAAACTATACACATCGTCCTTGTGAGACACTAGGCCAATGCTTCTGCAGTTGAGTTCCGGAGCAACATAGCCTATGGTGCCTCTAGCAGCCGTCATCGTCACTGTGTCCTTGTCTACTGAGTATAACTTTGCTAGTTCGAAATCGGTGATCTTCGGGACAAACTGGTCGTCTAGAAGTATATTGTGAGGCTTGATATCAAAATGCAAGATCTTGATATCACAACCACTATGCAAATACTTAATCCCTCGAGCGACACCAATTGCGATCTTGTATTTGATACCCCAATCCAATGAAGATGCTTTATCTTGGTTGAATATGTACTTGTCAAGAGAGCCATTTGGCATGAAATCGAGAATGAGTGCGCGCTTGGATCTATCTGCACAACATCCAACAAGTTGGACAACGTTGACATGATGGATCCTCCCAATTGTTCCGATTTCATTGATGAAATCTTGACCATTTACCGTAGCTTTTCCCAATAGCTTGACTGCTACATAATGGCCACTCCGAAGCTTTCCTTTATAAACCGAACCGAAACCACCTTCACCTAGTTTTTCTCAACAATTGTTTGTCATCTTCTTTATGTCTGAATAGGAGTACCTTGCTGGAGAGAGACGGTTGTCGCTTTGTAGGAAGTCCGCTATATCCTCGTATACTGACAAACGCCTTCTTCGGAATTTGTAGATAAGGAACCACATTGCGCAGAGAAACCCCACGATGAATCTTACTTCCAAGCCAAGAACTACCATGTTAGAAAGACTAAAGTCTTTGTCAACAAGTACCCTCGCTGGGATATCAACAAGGGTTCGAGGACCGGGGAGATCACCAATGGATAGAGCATAGGGGAGCCAATCTGCATTTGCACACATATGACAGCAAAATATATTCCAATTACAGAAAAAAATCGAGACAAAAGGTGTGTAAGAAGTCTTTACCGGTTGTTGTTTCAGTAAAAAAAAAAAGGTGACAAGTCCAATGGTGATAATGATTTTTGCTGGAATGGTTATCCCCCCAAATACAATAGCTACAAATTTTCTATACAAAGTTAATCACTGCCCACATACAATTGATATTAGTAGTCAATAATTAAATAGTGCAGCACAAATTTAATTAAGAACTCACCAATTATGAGCAATAAAATCATGAGATAGCCTCCAATTGGACCTAATGAGGAATGCAATCAAAGTTGTTGAGAAGTGTATATATAGGATGATGGTCTTTTTAGAACTATTCTTAAAGTGAGTCTGTAGAACAAATCATATCCATTAGATCTATGATTCACAAACATACTATTGTATGTGAAAGAAACCGATATTGTGCGTGACATCTGACTGATATTATACATGTAAATATTGATATAACATTATGATTGTATAATGATATTGTGTGTGGAGTACTAATATTGATATAGTATGATAGGTAGTTGATATTTCATTGCCTTTGGAAAATATAAGAACATATGCAATTAGGATGTTATTAGATTCCACACAAATTACTTTTAACTGCAAAAATAAATTAAATTGACAGAAGTATGTAAAATTCAGATTATCTTACCTTTACTAGATAGGAAGGTTTCCTTGATGCCGTCTGCAATTTCAAGAACACAAAAGTATCAACATTAGAAATAAAATCCTAAACTTGTAAACAAATGATTTATTCTGACCCCATTTATGTTGAAGCTCTGAATGGTCGCAACTGACTAGCTGATCCGGACCAATGCCTTCTTGGCCGTAGCGACACATCAATTCGTACCAATTTAGATTAAATCCATATACCAGGTACTGATGGATTTCCGGGAGCGACACATTATTCATATATTCAGGAGCTGGATAAGTCCAATTAGATGTTGCCAGTAAAGACTTTAACGTGCACATAGATTCCATATCTTGAACACGCATATTTCCAACGTGTATATATGTATATTTGCTATATTGCTCACAATCAGTAAGTTGGGTAAAGAGGGAAGAATTATGCAACGGATGCTTGCAGCTCACCA
Source organism: Salvia hispanica (assembly GCF_023119035.1). Lineage (NCBI taxonomy): Eukaryota > Viridiplantae > Streptophyta > Magnoliopsida > Lamiales > Lamiaceae > Salvia > Salvia hispanica. The sequence goes on along the minus strand of NC_062969.1, from coordinate 34,711,573 downwards.
AGCTAATGAGCTTATAGACAAAGCTGTTCTCACAGTTAAAAGGACAGTTAGAACTATAATCGAACGAAGGACGTATAGGGAAAGAGCAAATGTTGCTGTCTGGGGAAATATCAGAGAGCCTCATGGTGAAGTTGTGGTAGTGGATTGCTTTGACATACTATTTCCGGGATTCGATGTACATTAAGGTGACGTTGTTTTCACATACTAACTCATAGCCGGGATCGCCACAGTTGCTGAGGCGGAAAGGGGATCTAATATCGCGAATGAGGCCACAGGAAGAAGGGGGGCATTTTGCATAACAAGTTTGAAAGAATTGAAATGAGAGAATCAAGAGAGAGAGGAAGAGGAGGCTTTGGTTGATCATCATTCTTGGCTTCAGATTTTTTCTAAGGCAAGGAGAGTATCACTATTGTTATATGCAAGGCTCTAGATCTATGACATAGTCTAGAAAATGTAAAGTAATATTTTAGAAAGTCAATAACAATATGCAACCACCCAATATATAATACAGAAGTATGCTCAAGGGATAGTGGTAAACTCAATTTGGGACATATTTTTATTTTTCTTTATTTTTGTTACAATCACAAATCTCAATGACCGATTTTTAATACATAAGAAAGACAGTCTTTTTTATAGTATAATTTGGATGCCAACAAGGAAACAAGACTCAACTTCAAACAAACAAGTTAGGTAGTTTATAGTTTCATTATTTTTTAGGAAATATTTTACTTTAAAGGGGTTGACTAAAGAGGGTGCAATTAATGCTTATGTTATTTGGTCAGCCAAACTATCTTGGTTGCAAACTTTGACATTAAAGGCTCGTTTGATTGTCTTGTAAGTCACTAACACCAAGTCCTTGAAAATGGGCTTTCATGAACTTTTTGTTATTGTTATGGGAAATAAAAATGTTTTTGATTAAAAAATGAGGCCCATGCTACCTTGTTACTGTTCCTTCTGCTTTCCTATGTAGAAGTTGTGAAAAAACAGAGTTGTTCCCCTTATATTTTTTTATAGGAAAATTGGTCTCTAAAATCATGAACTTTGTCTAAAATTTGGTATTTCCCATGAACTTTGAAATTGGTATATAATATCACAAACTTTGCATTTTGTTTGGTATTTCCCACGACATGTCTATTACTATATTTGACTAACTTACGAGGCTTTTTCATCATACTTCACACAATTAAATCAACGTGATTTTCAACGTAACTTTTTATCCTACATGTTATGAAGTTAAAAAGTGGTTCAAAATATTATAAAACATATCACGGTTGCCTACGTTAAATAAGATTTTGATGAAAATATCTTATTTGAGTGAGTTTGGGAAATACCAAACAAAATGCAAAGTTCGTGATATTATATACCAATTTCAAAGTTTATGGGAAATACCAAATTTTAGGTAAAGTTCATGATTTTAGAGACCAATTTCCCTCTTTTTATAATCCTACTATTAATAATTCCTCTTTTTATTTCATGAAGAAATAATTATTTTTTGATAAATAAGAAATAACATACTCCCTCCGTCTCGATTAGGGAGCCACACTTCTGACCGTGACACCGAAGTTTTAAGAAATGTAAAGAAAAGTTGATTTGAAAAGGTTAGTGGAATGTGAGATCCACTTTTTTATATTGGTTTATAATAAAATGTGAGTGCAATTGAGTTAATGGAATGTGAGACCTACTTACTATTTATGGTAAAAATGAAGTGTGACTCTTAATTGGGGACGAACCGAAATGGATAAGTGTGACTCTTAATCGGGGACAGAGGGAATATAATTTTTGGGTAAAATAAGAAAATCTTAGAATAATTGAATGCTGAAAAATAATTCAAAACTCCTTAGACCAAGCAAACTAAGTACCTAGTGCCGTCAATTTTTGATGCGACACAAATATGCACGAAAATAATGACTTTTGGGTTAAGCCTTTTTAGGTCCGTGTCATTATTGGATTGAGGTTGGATTAGATACAGATAACCTAATTAAAAATGAAATTATTATTATTATTGCTCTCTGTCCTATTATAAATGACACATTTCTTTTTTGCATGTACTTTGAAAAAATCTTACTCCCTCCTTCCCCGAAAATAGACTTATTAAATTATTTTGGATCATCTCTCAAAATTAGACCAAGTCTAAATATAGAAAGTTTTCAACAAATAATAATAATGTTACACATTATTTATAATGTGAATCACATAATCCACTACCACCTCTTCCATTGCACTTTTCCTCTCATTCTCTTACTCTTTCTCATCTCTTTCTTACTTTACCAATCGTACATTAAACTTATGTCATTTACGATATTGTCTATTTTTTAGAAATGGGGGAAGTAATAAATAGTTAAAGTGGGGAGAAAGTAAAGTAAAAGAGAGAACAATGTAGAGAAGAGTCTTATCATTCGTATTATCTCACTTACTTTACTCTCTCTCCACTTTAACTATTTTAATTTTTACAAAACGAATGCAAAAAAAAAAGAAGTGACTCAAGTAACATATGATAGATGGAGCATGTTTTACTCCCTTCGTCTCATTCAAGATGTCCATTTTTTTTTCTTTTTTAGTTTGTCCCACTCAAGATATCCATTTTCTATATTTGGAATTAAATCCTTCTCTTATCTCTCAGCATTAAAATATTCAACTATTCCACATTTTTCTTTTGTCTTACTCAATCTAACTACTTCTCCTAGAATACCGCACCACTCAAGAATGTGGACATCTTGAGTGGGACGAATGGAATACTACTTTAATTCTTTAATTTCTTGTAAATCAGGTTTAAATGGGGTAAAATAGATTTTTATTATATAAATTAGGTATAAACACAGACTTAATTGTGTAATAATTAGGTTTAATCGTGCAATATGAAGTTTTAATAATGCATTATCAGGTTCAGATCGTTATCATCTTGTTTTAGCATCGTGTCAACCCACATTATATCGTGACATTAATGAATTCGTTTCAAGTGCGGGTCAAGTTCGGATTTAAAGTAGCAGGTTGAGTTTATTTTTTGGTTGACAGTTTCCTAAACATGTAAAGTTCGAATTAGAGTAGTATTTTGTTAAATCGTTATCAGATTTATTGAAGATGTTTTAATAGTACTAAAGGAATGAAAACGTATAACTAATATTAAAACGAATATTAAATAATATACTCCATCCATTAATTAGACTATTAATTAGACTATTAACTAGACTATTAGGTAATTCATTCTAATTTGACAATACATTATATTGATGATCCGTCCATTTCAAAATTAAAGAGATACTATTAGAATATGTGTTTGGGTTAACAAAATGGTACAGAGAAAATTTCAAATCACACATCAAACTTAAATTTGTTTTTGTTTTTTAGAATTTTGTAAGACATATATTTCAAAATGATGTAAAATTTTAATTTAATACTCCCTCCGTTTCAAGAAAAGCAAAATCACTCATTTTAAAAAAATAATATAAAATAATTAAAGTGAAGAAAAATAAAAGTAAGAGAAATAATATGGAAAAGACTGTTATGTACATTATTCTCTCTCTTACTTTATTTTTTCTCCACTTTAATTATTTTATACTTCGTTCATCCCCAAAGAATATACACTTTGGGTTCGGCACGAGCTTTAGTGCAAAATTGGTAAAGTAAGAAAAAGGTAGAGAGAAAAAATAATTAAAGTATTGTCAGTGGAAAATTGGTCACATCTTATTAGAGATAAAAGAGTTTCCAAAATTAGAAAGTGTATATTCTTATGGAGCGGACTAAAAATGAAAGAGTATATATTATTGTGGAATAGAGAGAGTATTATTTTTTTCAAAACGAGGCGGAAAAGAAGCGTCTCGTTTATCTTGGGACAGAGAGAGTATAAATAGTTGCAATAAAACTAGTTTTATGTGATATATAAATAGTTGGAGATAGATATTAATTAATGGAGCACTATATATAATACAACTAACAGTCTCGTGGAGAAACCCAGTTCATAATTCCTGATCATAAATCATTAAGCAGCAATAAGGGGTTCACAAAAAACACACTCACCAACCCTAATCTCTCAATCTTCACTATCACTACAATTGTCTTCTCTCTATGTAAACTGTTCATCAATCTCTAATTAAGCCTCAAATGCGTCTCCTGTAACCGTTTCTTTCTTCTCTGACCCCAACTCCTTGCGTAATTATTTCTGCTACCGTTTTGAAGGAATAGTTTTTGTTTAAAATCTGTGTGGCTTTTTCTCGTTGGAGGATTCCTCGCCTAAATGCTGATATTTTTGTTGTTTGGACCTTGTTTAGTTGTTTTGCATTTATCCTAATGTGTAAATTTTGGATTTTTTATCTTGTGCCGAATTTAATTTTGTCTCGATTTGAAGCTCAAGGTTTGTAATTGTGTGAATAAATTACTTGTTAATATTTTTGCTTTGTTATAAAGATTGCTTTTTTGGGGTTTTAGTAGAAATACCGGTTTATGGGGCCAGGAAGGTTTGTTGATGATAGCATTTCTGGAGCAATTTTAGTGAGTTTTGATTATATTTTCATCAAAAGTTGAGATTTTTAGGCGTTAGGCTTAGAGTGATACGAGATTTGATTTTAACTGATATGTAGCAGGAGATAGAATCAGTTTCTGGAGTTGATATATTATCATTTTTTAAGTATGTCATTCAAGAGTATACTTCAGGATATGAAGGGTGAATTTGGGAGCATCTCTAGAAAGGGTTTTGAAGGGAGGTTTGGGAGGTCTAGGTCTCACCGGGTAGTTGAGGAGTCTATGGTGACTGATGTGGATGCTATGAGGCAGAGCTGCTGGGCGAATATGCCGCCAGAGCTCTTGAGGGATGTGCTTATGCGCATTGAGGAATCAGACTGTGATTGGCCCTCGAGGCAGAATGTTGTTGCTTGTTCTGGTGTTTGTAGGAGCTGGAGAGAAATCATGAAGGATATTGTTAGAAACTTGGAAGTGTCTGGAAAGATTACCTTTCCCATTTCTGTGAAGCAGGTTTGTGTTGTGGAAGCTTCGTGAATCGTGATGTGAATTGATGTGAATGTGAATGAGAATGTGAATATGAATGTGAAGTGTCTGGAAAGGTTTCCTTTTACATGTGATGTGAATTGATGTTTTGTTTGTCTTCCATTCTCATTTATCTGATGTTTAGTCTGTAAACATGTAGAGTTATGTTCCCTCCAAATACTAAGTTCATAATATTGCTCAAAATTTTCTTGGTTAGACCATATGCAAGATTTAGTATGATAAGACAATCTTGAATCATTATACACCTTCTAGAGATGCAATTGCTATTTATTTTATAAATTAGATGTTCAAGAAGGGAAATGCATTCAATGAAGAAGAAAGAAGGTCTTGTGGCTTTGTACAACTTGTTTGGGATTTAGGATTGGTGTTTAGTCCTCATTCCAATTCCATGTTGGCTCCCTTGTTTAATGTGAAATGGTGCTAATATCCGTTGTCATATTTCATTTTCAAAATATCTATGGATGAAAAATTGCCTCAGTAAGAAAGTCTTACTCGAATTTGATACATCTAACCCCTCTTTCTCTCTTTTCCAAATGTTTTAATGCACATAGTTGTTCAATGGCCTTGGGGGATCTATATATTTAGCCCTTTCTAATGGATATGGCATGCAGTTTTCATATTGAATATTCACAAAGAAATCCAGACCTAGCTGAGTGGTTATATGACTTGCATCGGAAAATAACTAATCCAGCTGACCTTCTGTGTAAAAGTTACATATTTTTGAAATTTTAGTATGTATAGGCAGCACAGTTTATTGAGAAAATAATGTAGTTGATGTTAATCGAAATTGAGTGTCTCGATTTGACTTATTACGTACCTGTTTTGATAGCGTGGATATTTGTTAACCTTGTACCCCTCTCTCAGTTGAGTGCTGATTACTGCTGAAATATTTTATTTGTTGTTCTTCCGCAGCCTGGTCCAAGAAACATCCTAGTTCAGTGTTTCATTAAGCGGAACCGAAGCTCTCAAACATATCACCTATACCTTAATTATACTCAAGGTAAACTGCTTAAATTGCTTCCCCCACCCCTTCTATTTCCTTTCTACCCTTGTTTGGTGGATAGTTTAATTTATCCACATGAAATGTTTAGTAACAAATTTATCTTTTTCACACACCTTTATCCAATATTCCATAAGATCTAAATGTACAAAGCCATTTTTTCCTTTTTAAGTTGTAATGACAACTGACAAGTCATGTCTTCATCTTGCCATAGCTTCTAATGATAACGGGAAGTTTCTTCTTGCTGCTCGAAGATGTCGACGACCAACTTACACTGACTACATAATATCTCTGAATGCTGGAGATGTATCTAAGACCAGCAGCAATAACATTGGAAAGTTGAGGTAAATCTTTTAGTCTAGGGTTTTTTTGCTTCCAAACCCTTAAAAGATTAAGCTTTTCTCTTGTTCCGGTCATCACAGGTCTAATTTTTTGGGAACCAAGTTTACAATCTTTGATGCTCAGCCCCCAAATGCTGGAGCTAAAGTTACTAAGTCTCGTTCAACAAGGTTAGTCGGAATGAGACAAATCTCTCCTAGGGTCCCTGCTGGCAACTTTCCGGTGGCCCATATTTCATACGAGTTGAATGTCTTGGGTTCAAGGTGAAGAACTAAAACCCCTAAGTCAGAAATTTCACATTAAAGTTAAAACTAAAACTATATCATGTTGGACTGAACGTAGCCAGTGTTATGGACTTATGGTTAATACTTCCATGAATAGTGTACCTTTTTTAAATCTGAAAGTGGTATACCACTCTAATTAGGTTTGCCAATTCTTGACTCAGTACAACATAATGGAATAAAGTTAGACTGTTAGTCGTACCAGGTCTGCGACATTATCATATTGACATGATTATGGGATCAGGTGATCATTTTGTGTAGCGAACAAGCTGGAAAAATAGTGATTTTTTCAATAACATGCGCGAAAAGTTTGTGTATTTTACATTTATTGGATGCTTTTATAATGTTCTTGCTGTATAATGCTGTGGCTCATCGTGTATTAATATTTTTTGAAAGACGTGTGTTAATATTTTTATTGTTATAGTCCCCCTGTTTTATAAGAGTGCTCACTTTTTATTGCCACCACGAGTTTTAATATAAATTAGGTTGTGATAGTTTTGAGTGGAGGTATGATCCACCTTTTATTATCGGAGAATGTTGGTAGGTGGAGAAAGGTCCAAACAAGGTCTCACCTTTTGTTGTGAAAAGATAAAGGGCGTGCGTCATCCTTGATTTTGCTGTGATTAAGTTGAAATAATGGCGTAAAAGTTGAAGTAATTTCCAAAAAGGAATTTAGTAAACTCTTGTGCGACAGATGGAAACGGAAAATTAAGTACACTCTTGTGGGGCAGATGGAAACGGCAAATTAAGTACACTCTTGTGGGACGGATGAAAACGGCAAATTAAGTACACTCCTGTCTTGTGGGCTTTGTTTTCTGCTCGTGTTTGTGTTTGGACTCAATGTTTTGTGTTGCCATTGTGCCAACATAAAACATGCTGTAACCGTAATATAATGTTCCCTCTTTGCTAATTTACATAAGCTTCATCACGCAGGGGACCGAGGCGGATGCAATGCGTGATGGATGCTATTCCAGTTGCTGCAATCGAACCAGGTGGTATTGCTCCAACGCAAACGGCTTTCATACCAGGAAACTTCGATTCGTTTCCCTCCCTCTCCTTTTTCAGGTCAAAATCGACGCGCTCAGATAGCTTCCAATCCGGACCCCTCTCAACGCCCAAAGACGAAATGCTTGTATTAAAAAACAAGACTCCTAGATGGCATGACCAACTCCAATGCTGGTGCCTCAACTTCAATGGGCGTGTCACAGTCGCCTCAGTCAAGAACTTCCAGCTCGTTGCATCTCTCGAGAATGGAGCTGGCGGGCAAGAGCAGCAGCATGAGAATGTTATCCTCCAATTTGGGAAGGTTGGGAAGGACATCTTCACCATGGACTACCAGTACCCAATCTCCGCTTTCCAGGCGTTTGCCATCTGCCTCAGCAGCTTCGACACCAAGATCGCGTGTGAATGATGAATCAGGTGTGAGTTTGCTTGTGTTTTGACTTAACAAAGGATGTATGAAATGTGACCACATTGAAAAATGTATGAATCGTTCCTTATTTAGCAGAAAAAGAAAAAGAAATATTTGTTGTTTGCATGAATCATTCTATTATACATTTTTCAAATAACTGAGTTCATTCGAGGCTCCAATTCCAAGGCCCGAATTCCACGGTACCAAACAGACACCCTTAAGAGAATACTTGACACTCAAGCTCCTGACTACTTGATACTCGAAACCACTTGATGCTGGTTTTGGAGTCATAGTAGAGAACTGCAAGGAATTACTATGCCTTTCAATGTCCGGCCTCCTCACTGATCGGGTTTTTGAATATGTTGGAAAGCATGCTAAGAAATCGGAGATGCTGTCCATATCTTTTGCCGGGGACAGTGACTTGGACCTCCATCACGTTTTGTCTGGATGCGATAGCCTGCAGAAACTGGAGATCAAGGACTGTCCGTTTGGGGACAAAACTCTCTTAGCAAATGCTGCAAAGCTGGAGACAATGCGATCACATTGGGAGGCTCATTGTTTTCCTTTCTCTTATACAAACTTCAAAGTACCACTCTTGAACCTGTATTATATTGATTTATTATAGTATTGATTTTTTTTTTCTATCATTGGATACTACTCCCAAAATTCATTTCTGATTCCGACCTGGTGAGTTGTGATGATGTAAAATTGTTCTTGATAAGTTGGGTATTTTGGCCTTTAAAACTCCATGAGCATAAATTCTTGCATACTAAAAGAGAAACTGAATCAATGGTGATAAAGATCTTAGATAATTGAACTTTATTTTCATCCTATTTACAAATAGAAATAGCCATGGGTTCATTTTCGCCAACAATTTTTTGTAGCTTGAATAAGTATTTTATTTTAGCAGAACAAGTTAATTACTTTCTGAATCCATTGAAACTATAGTAAAATTAAAAGCATTGCAATGAAATTCATGCATTCATGTTGATACTAAACTCAAACCACGTTGTGGATACTTTTGAGTACGATTTTGTTTAATGACCGTGGATTAAAATGCAATAAATTAAAGTATGGCTGCTGAAATCTGTTATAACGTCAACAATTAAACAATTGAGCCTCAAAATTAAAGACCATTATTACATTCACAAAAGTAGAAGCTGTGTTTTTTTTTATTCCAATTTCATCTCAAAGTTGATTTGCAGACCAGAAAACAATAAGTACACAAATCTAGATCCACAAAGATTGAACGCAATGTTTCAAATTATAGAGGCCAATTCATTTAGTTTCTCAAAGAGCCTTTCATCGTTGATGCTACAGTGCACTATATTATATTTCGATGAAAGTAAAAACTAAAAACAAAAACAAAAAAGGGCACGAAATAATGGCCTCACCATTTTGATGCTCTTTACAGGCAGACCCCTATAGGATAGTGCAGGAAAAAGTGCAGGAACAGGAGCCCTGTTTTTGTTTCCCAGATAGATTCTTATCTGCATTGAAAGTACAAGAGGATTGCTCAACTTTAGACCTTATGGTGCAACAAGTGAATCGTGATTAAGAACACAAGCTTTACTATGCTGATATCTATCACTGCCATCACATTGAAAATTGGGATGCACATAACATGGGAAACTTTTAATGCCAAGTCAAGCGAAACGAACCTGTCTTTTTCTTAACAACAGCTGGCTGTACAACAACATGCATTGTAATAACTCCACCAGGATGGTCGCCTATGTGCGCTCTAGATTCAGCAACTGTTTTGCCATTCTCCAAAACCTTCCCAGCATGGATTATTTTCATATCATTTACTGACTTTGGGACTACTGATTTATCTGTTGATGAAGAAGAGAAGAGGGTTGATCATTATCTCAGATAAAAGTTGATGAAACAGACATAAAAGTTGTAAAATCCCATCTTATCAAACAATCTACACTGGTCTAAGCAACTACTCATATATTGCTCTCCAGAAAAAAAGGGAAATAAAATTACCGCAGAAAGAAAATTCGGCATTGCTTCACATCCTAACAATGAAACTAGAATATCATTCGACAAAACAGAATATCATTCGAAAAAATGGAATACTCAGAATTGATTAGGAAAAAGAACCACTTATGTAGAGAAAGTTAAGTAACAAATAATAAAGAGCAGAAAACCTTGAGGCCACTCGGAAAGAAGCCTTTGTTTAAGAGTTGCAACTGTGATGGATGACGAATAAGAACCATGACCTATATCTGTCCCATCGAAGATTCTGAACTTAAGTTCAAGTTGCTCGACTCCCTCAGCCATAATACCCTCCCTCTACTAGTATATTACTAGAATTCCAATACAACAATTCGACAAGCTTATGCGTGAAAGAACTCAATTCACCGAAATTCACCTGTCCAGTAGGAATTCAGATAGAAGATTAATCATTCATGACTCCAAAACCAAAGAAAATTGAAGCTGAAGCTTGTAAGTACTATACTCGAGATCAACGTAGCTAATTCAAGAAAACTAAAAACACACCAGCAATTGTACATCTGAATCGCCCAATGAACCGAGTAAGCACCTCATATGATCGATCCAACAGCTACTCTTATCACGGAAACTCAGAGGCCCCTGCATAAAAAACAACCACATACTGCCTGTAAAATCCTCAGCTCCCTTTTCATACACACATACAACTCCAATTTCAAGAATTTCATAACTTCAGTTGCAGAAATCTTTGGCGCAATTGTATTTGAATCCAAACACACACAACAAGCTACCAGAAATTCGAATTGAAATTGAATCTTAATGCCCAATTACACACTTCCTTTCTAAGGATCAAAACCCTAGTTCGCAAAATATAATTTATTTGAGAACCAACGGAATTAGCAAAAAAAAATAACCTTGATCGATGCAATAAATTCTAATAACAAAATCACACAGAAATTCTTCCAATTAGAATGAATAAGAAGGCGTAGAAATCAATAAAACCGAAAACGAAGAGGAAAGGTAAAGTGTAGAATAACCTGATCAAGACCCCATTAGCGAAAGATCGGCGAGTGAAGGGAGAAAAATTCCGGGAAAATGAGATTATGATACACCTCCGGAGACCCGGAACGACCACCAAAGATTAGGAGGAGCGATTAGAGAGAGAAAACGGTGGTGTTTATCAATTTCTTTTTGTTGTCAGCTTCACTCCTTTTCTTTCTTTAAGGCCAAAACAAAAATTCAAAATATCGTCTCCATTTCTATTTTACAATCTCTGTATTTTGCAATATTATTAATTTTATTAGGAGTAATTATATAGTACTAGTAGTAGCTATTTACAGGGGAAGTAAGAAAAGATTGAAATTAGAATAACTTTGTAAAATACTACCCTCGCCTTAAAAAAAAATAAACCAATTTTACCATTTGGATCGTTCATAAAATTAGAACAATTTTTAAATATGAAAAGTTTTAAACATTTAAATACTAATAATAATATGGATTCTATATTCTACTAACACTACAACTCTTTTACTGTTTTCCTATCTATCTTAATTTATCAATTATACATTATTAAAATCTGTATCATACAAAACTATGTCTATTTTTGATTGATTGGAGATGCATCTGGATATGCGTTCATGACATTGGCCATTTGGCAGACATAGTTAGACTGATGTTTATGTTGTTGGTCGTTCAGATAGATGCACCTAGGCAACCCTATGTGCATGCATGAACCCAATGCAGAAACTGTGCAAAGTCTTATTCGTATGTAATTGTGATCCAAAAGGATTAAGTTGAGACAAAAAAAATCACAACAAACAGGCCTAAAGACCATCCCAAAATCAATTGCTAAGATCTGAATCCATAATGTATGTCACCTAGGGGTGGCGAAACGGGTTATCCGCGGGTACCCACTCCCGACAAGTCGGGTACCCGTACCCGATTTTAGCCAAATTTGTTGTCCTAATATCCGCCCCGCGACATACCGGGATTACCCGATACTCGTGTCAGATATCCCGTACCCGACCCCGAATCCTAATAAAAAATTTAAAAATCATAATAACCGTCAATGTTCTCTAATTTACTTTATTAATATCGATGGTAAACGTTGAATAGATTGAGTATAAAAGTGAGGAGACACTCTATAGCTAATTCCGGTGAGTTTTCAATTGTATATTCCTTAGAATATAAAATCTTTTTAAAAAACTCTTAGATTATATAAAGTACTTCCATTGGTCCGCCTTAATAGATGCATTTCATTTTCTTCACTCATTTTGGAAATATAATAATATAAACACTCTTCTCTACATTATCTCTCTCACTTTATTTTTTCTCCATTCTAACGATTTATTTTTAATTTTCCAAAATTAGTGTGTATGTATGGCTATTATTATCTAACTATTTACTTTTTTTTTCTCCACTTTAACTATTTGAAACACCTCTATTAATATGGAACGGAGAAAGTATTAAAAGATGGAATATGGCTAATACTAATAATAACGGGTATTATCGGGACTAACGAGTATACCCGCGGGTAACGGGTATACCCGCTACCCGCAAAATTCTAAAACAAACTACCCAATCCCGCCCCGTTTCCCGTTATTGTCGGGTAGCGGGTTGAGATGGAAATTACCCATTACCCGCTACCAGTGTTTTAAAAATCGGGCCGAACCGGCTGGTTCAACCAGTCCGATTCAAGCATAAAAACCGTCTGCTAGTTGGGCCGTTTTAGACCGGAAAAACCGGGCGGTCTGGCCGGAAACCGCGAACCGGTTTGGCCGGTTTTGCTAACTTCTATTCTTTTTTTCTGAAATTGAATTGCTTGCTGCCAAAAATATCATTTCCCCGTCCGATTTCTTATTGGGTTGCTATGAAAGAAATGGGAGAAAAAAGAGATTGAGCGTGAGTTGTGTTGTTGCTCGTCGACGGCGAACAAAAGTATCAATTCGAAACAGATAAAAGAAGAGAGCAAGTGAGGGAGAAAGAGTAGTGAATTTGAAAAGAAAAGGAGAGAGAAGATAGAGTGAATCTAGTTCTATGAAATTGAATGAGGCGAGATAGAGAGAGATAGTCAGATAGAGAAGAGACTGTGAAACTAGTCAGATAGAGAAGAGACTGTGAAACTAAGAGCATCTCCAATAGCGGCTAGCCGGTGGGCTAGCCGATTCGCGTCGCTAGCCGGTCGGCTAGCTGAACTACTGCAACCGGCGAGCGCACGCCGATTCGCTCGCCGATGCGCTGGCCGCCATTGCAGGCTGACGATCGACGAGCGATCAGCCATCGCATTTTTTTATTATTTTTTTTAAAATTTTTTTGAAACACTATATATTCGCGATTTTCACGTCATTTTCATTTGCACCACTTGTTTTAACGAGTTTTCTCTCTATCTAAATTTTTGTACAAGAGCAACATCGAGAGAGGACAACAACAATGAGTCTACTCCGGCGACGAGCGGGTCTCAGACTCCCACGGTACCCGTGGGGGCGGGATGGGGGCAGATAGGCGGGCACTACAACATGTACCCTTGGCAACAGTTGATGGGTTTGATGGCGGGTGGGCAGGCTAGCGGCGGGCAGGCAATGCCGGGGTGGGGAGGTATGCCGCGAGATGACTCCGCAGATGATACAACGAGATGATGGGATGATGTCGGTATGGCGGGGGGGGGGATGGGGGGGATGTAGCCGGGATGCGGGGGTCGCCGGGGGGGGGGGGGGACACGGAGGATCACGGAGGATAGCAGACCGAGGAGGACTATCGGAGGATAGCGGAGAGTCGGTTCCACTGTGTCGGGGACTTATAAGGAATTCACCTACTGGAACCGCTTATGTCGGGTGGCGAAGGACTCCGAGAAGTTCCGGGCGGGGTCGACGGCCTGGGTGGCCGAAGAAGCGAAGGCTGAACTATTTCGGCGATTACAGCGGTAGCGGGGGCGGTTCCCACGACCTCCCGGATGCTTGAGGAGTTTCCATCCATCGTTTGCTCGCCGCACTCGCCCGGTTGGCCAAAGGCGGGCGCAACGGGCAGCGGGGATCATCCCCATCGTCCCGGGAGGTCCGGTCGGCAACCCCCACCCGCGCTCACCTTCTTCTCGCGTCAAAAAACGCTGGAGCGAGATGTACACGGTCTTCCAAGATTGGAAGGCCGCAACGACCCCATGGAGAAGAGGTTTCTTCACTCGATACTCGAGAGCATGCGGGTCGATTTGGATGCCGCGAGGGCACAGTTGGGGGGCTCAGACGCGGGCTCAGATGCCACAGATGTGGAGTTCCCGGGTGGCGGCGGCAACGGCGACGAGGAATAGAGAGAGGCGGGGCTCGTGTGTGGAAGTCCGGTTTTTTTTATTATGTAATTTTTTTTAATTAATGTAATTTTTTTTAATCAATGTACCTTTTTTTATTTAAATGAAATTAATAAATTTTTCCGTATATATCTCGTAAATTTAATTCCGTAATTTGTCATAAATTTAATTTCGTAAATTGAATTATTTTTATTGCGGTTAGCCTATGGCTAGCCTATCTCCAATTCCATGGGAGATTCTCTACAAAGAAAGAGAATGAGGAATTGAAAATTAAAAATGGTTCACCTCTTGCCGCCTGTAACAGAAGTGACCACTCTTCTTCTGCTCCAAAAGTGGAGAGTAACGTGACTCACTTTGTTATACATAGAGTAATTATATACATAATTGTTATTTATATCTAATTTTAATATGTATTATATATATATATAGGGTTTTAATCTACCAAAAGAAGCCCCTAAGTATAGAAATACAGACCATATATGGTCCGTTAGATATGGAGATGAATGGCTACGATCTGGATTGGTCAACCATTTCTTTGGGTCATAATAGGAGTGTTCTGTGTCATGAAAGGGTAAAATAGGAATTGCAAATATAATGAACCGCCCTTCCGTTTTTTAAGAATTGATTTATTGGGATAATTACTCCATATGCTATTAAGTTGATTTTTCGGTTCTCGCACCATTCAATTCATTCTCTCTCACCAAAAATTCATCACAAATTCCAGAAACCGTACAATTTCGACTAAATAGAATCCAAATCGACTGGGAATCAAATTCACCAAAACCCTACAAAACTCTAGGCACATTATCGGCGAAGAGGGTCTCGTCTGGGCATCAAAATCGACTTCAAAATGCAACTTGTCAAGCACGATTGTGGAGCGTCTTCTCCAACCATGGTGGACACAAGATCTTCTCGGACCGCGCCTCATGACGGAAAAGGTTTGTAAGTTTTTTTTTACAGTCTGTCCGAAACCCAAATCTGACCCAAAATTCAAATCCTTTGTTCGGTTGTAACCTAGTCTATCAACGAAATACTGTGAAGACGAAGGCACCGCCAAAACCTAAGGACTAGAAAAGTATGTCGAATACATTTTTTGGGTTATTATTTGATGGAATGAAGTTTTTTAATTCTTTTTGTACACTTTGATTTTTGTTCGTGGGTTTTTTATTAATCTGATTTTTAAAAGTTCGTCACTAAACACTTGGATTTGGTATCCGGGTTAAACATATATGTATGTATATTATGTACCTCTGTTTTCTGAAGAATGAATGAAGGCAGATGTGATTTACTATTATAATAGGACAAATATGAGATATATTTGATGGAAAAAGGTTATACTATAATGCTTTGTTTGTGTAAATGTTAAATACTAAATTATTGATTCTTCATATACAGCACCACAAAAAAAACCTCTGCAGCTTTTGAAAAATGGATAGGAAATGAAAAAGATGTTACGAATTCTGGAAAAGGTGATTAAACACAAATCATAACTTAATATCTCAACTACACAATTGTTGTTTATTAACGAGTAGGCCGCACTATTAACCTCGTTTTTTTTGCAGCGAATTTGGAGGCAAATACCAAAGGGATGGAACCAGCAACAAGCGTAAACATTGCTGACAAAGGTTGTAAATATGAATTTATTTGTTTGACACTTTGGAATATAATTTTGAACACATAGATTAGTGAGAACATGTCATA
>NC_062969.1:34665971-34695490 GCF_023119035.1 Salvia hispanica | reverse complement strand
TGCACATTTCTCACAAAACACGTCAAAATACCAAAATGTATAGAATATGCAAATAATGGACATGTAGAGTGATTTTGATAACAAAAACGGACCAAATAATGGCCTTAAAACAGTGCAAAATCCGGGCGTATCAGCCGCCCGCTCCTCTCCGTAGGCGTATGTTAGCGACGACGGAGATAAATAGTCCACCTTGCCGATCGAGATCGTCAATTTAGCTTAATTTGTCATATAATCAGTTTTAATTTTGGATCTAGATGATTTTTGGAATCACCCAAATTCAGAGAGATATCTCGCGCAGATCACCAAACACAAAATGAAGAACACTAATTAAAATATGAATTACCATTCTGCCCTTTCATAATAAATTAATTTAAAAATATTTTTTGTGTGGCAAAATCTGGACCACTCATTTAATAAAAATGAGTGGCTGATATTGCATCTCATTTCTCAATTACTCTAAAAAATCTCAATTGATCATGGACCTATATATATATATATATATATATATATATATATATAATAAAATATAATTTAAACAGTGATAGGGTTCGACTAGTGGTTCAACCGGTCGAATCAATTGAACCGTGAACCAATAGCCTTGCCGGTTCACTCACCGATCCGGTTTTTAAAACATTGCCCGCTATCCATTTTGCCACTCCTAATGTCACCCGTCCCACGACGCATAACATGCGTCACACATCACATGTCTCACATCGTTGCAAGTAAATGTGGAATTTGATACTTACGTCATCTAATTGTCGGTTTTCGGTTCCTTTAAACGACGTTTACCGGACAGAATTTATAGTGTCGTAACAAAATATACAAATCTTTATTTGTCAAAAAATTTATTGTGCGACATTTACTACTACTACTACTGCAGTCTATAACTTAAAAGTTGGTAGACGTATTGTACGGAAGGGATCACCTAATACACTTTATAATACATATCCTAATACACGACTTAAAAATAGACAAGTAGATATCTATTTTAGGAAAAGATCTCTCTTTTAGGAAAAGAAAACCTACTCCCATTATAATATCTCTTCTCCTACAATTTTTCTCACTTTTTTTCTCTCAATATTTTTAATCTAAATTATTATTTTAACTTTTAAATTTTTTTTACCGATACAGTCATTTTTTTACAATTTTTATTTATTTATTACTAAGATTTTTATTTATTCCAAAAGATTTATTTTACACAATTACATAGCTATACTAGGAGGAGTGATCAATTGCTAACTAATTAGCAATCTCAAACTAAGATTAAATTTTAGCCATTAGATTAGAAGATCTAGTGGTTGAAATAATGCCACAGATTATATTTTTAATTAAGAAAATTAATAAATAAAATTAGAAGGTATTAATTCAATTCCCTCTCATTATAATCATCTTAAAACTTTAAATTTACGTAACTCTCTCGATTTAAATTAATTTTTCGCAAAAAATATATCAAACTAAAGATAATTTTATAAGGATTCCAACGAGATCTCAATTGCATATGTTCCGACGACGTTCGGATGATGAAATTTGATATTTTTTATTTTAGCTTTCGTAAATGTTGATAACCATGTAAAAATCTCAATAAAACTATGTAAAAATCTCAATAAATATGTGTTGATATTTTCTTATACTAGTGTTGATATTCTTATGTCATATTGTTGATATTTGTAATACACTATGTTGATATAAAAAAATTCATGAAAATTATCATACGATAACATAATGACGATATTACCCTTTTGTTGATATTTTGTCTATTATTTATTGAGATTTGTAAGATTTAATCTCACCCACTCATATTAAAATTTAAAGGTGGAGATTTGGTCTTGATTTTGAATTAGGGTGCTATAAGCATTAGAATATGACCCGCTATACTAGAATACAAATTTTTGATTTATTAGGATTGTACTCCTATTGCATTTGATTGTTCTAAAATATAAAATGGTATGTAAATTTCTATGGATTGTTTTAAAGTTTTTTTCTTATTCTCTTTTAATATTATCAAACAAATTTTGTAAGCAGTGACTATTATCTCAATATAAAAAAGGATATAATCTTTAATATGATTCCAACATAAAAAATACAGAAATAGCATTACAATTCATGACTTATTGGAGAATTGAAATTTTGCAAAAATTGTTTTTCACTAGAAAGTTTGGAGAACTAAAATTTTACAAATATTGTTTTTCAGTAGAAAGTTCACGGTATTTTGAGTTGTTTTGAGTATATAAAATCTAAATAATAATACAGTTATGTTTTTAGCACAGAAGAATACTCATGCTATCGAAAATTCCCGTTTTCCACAATTTTTTTTTTTTGGAAAGGCTACATTTTTTATAAAAAAAGTTAACACAATTATTTAGATTAAAAATAACAAAGAAATTAAGATATACTCCCTCTGTCCCATTAGAAATGCAACGTTTTCCTTTTTGGGTTGTTCCACTAAAAATGAAACGTTTCCTAAAATGGAAACATCAGTCTCTCTACTTTTCTCTCTCTCTTATTTTACTCTCTCTTCATTAACTCACAAAACAACACTGCATAAAATCTTGTGCTGGAAACTAAATGTTTCCTATTTATTGGGACGGAGGGAGTAGAAAGTAGAGAAGAGAGGATGAATTCTCCATAAAGATAAGCTCCACTTGTCTATTTTTAAGTGGTGTATTAGGATTTGAAGTGAGTACTTAAAGAAAATAATTTATATATTTAAGAGGCGAGATGAAGTGAGTACTATTAAACAATAATTATAATTTCCATGTTTCCTTTAAAATTAAGATCGTGGAGCATAATAAATTTGCAAATTGAAGCCGAAGAATCTCGAAAGATGATGGCTTTTCTTTGGATTCCTTTCTTCATCGCACTTCACTTCTCTAGCACTGTCGAAGCTTCTTCCTGTGCAGTCAATGGTAAGCGCTTCATTTCGTCACACAGATTGCGTGCATCAACTTAATCAATAACTTATAAATGACATCGTTGAATTGCAGGATTTCCGATAGTCCGAAATATAAGTGAAATTCCTCAGTATAACTATGGTAGGCATGGTTTATCTCACATCACCGTTGCCGGTTCTGCATTGCACGGTTTTAAGGAGGTAATTATAGCTCAATTAATTCGTTTTTACGCTTTTGTGCTTTCTCAATTTTGAATTCTATTGAGTAATTATGGTCTTAGTGCTTTGATTGAACTAGGGTTTTTCTAATTCCCAGCTTATTTGAGTTTTATAGTATGATCGCAGTGCTTTGTTTGAATGAGGATTCTTCAGTTTCTAGTTATTTAAAATTTTCACATTTGAAATAGGTGTGCTTTGTTTGAATGATGCCTTTGGCAGATTGAGGTTTGGCTTCAGACATTTGCTCCGGGTGCTCGTACACCGATTCATCGGCATTCATGTGAGGAAATCTTTGTTGTTCTGAAAGGGAGTGGCACATTCTATCTTGCCTCAAATTCACACAAAAATTATCCGGGCAGTCCTCAGGAATTTCCGATTTTCAAGAATAGTACATTTTTTGTCCCTGTCAATGATGCTCATCAGGTATATTGGCTTGTTTGGTTTTCTATTGTCTTGAATATCGCCCTCGTAGATTTAGGTGATGGTTACACATGTTATGCTAAAGCAGCAGTGTGTGTTTTTGGAGTTGTGCATACTATTGTTGTTGGTCTCTGGACAAGGTTTTGCATAGTGGATTTTGTAATTTAACTCGAATTATAGTGGGGGAATATCGAAGAATCGAAGATGTGGGCAATCCTCGATAAAAATATCAGTGTTGGTTTGATTAGCTAGTCAGGGGCGATGAGTTGATGCTGAGAAGATAAATATTTATGAAACCTAATGTGGCTTGGCATCTGATTGGACTAGGAATCTTTCTTTCATGTACAAGATTATTTAACTTGCGATAAAAATATGCATTTGGGGTCTTGACTTTACTGGATGTTGTTCTGTTGCTTTCTCCTTTCCACTGAAAAATTGATTAAAATTTCAATGGCTCTTCAATATCTGACTTTAGTAATGCTGATTGGCCCTTGCCCACTTTGAACAAAATTCCTTCTCGTTTTCTCCCGACTGTGATTATATGCAGGTGTGGAACACGGATGAACACGAGGATTTGCAAGTTCTGGTTGTTATATCTAGACCGCCGGTTAAAGTGTAAGTTACAATGTACCGTGTCTCATTGCCAATAGATAGGACTCACCACTTAGATTTTTGGACTTCTAGAACTCCATCAGTCCATCACGTATGTTCAATTGTCGTTCATACTGTTACTTTATAAAGATATACTTCAAGCATCGGAGTATTAATCTCTGGTTACACTATCATCAAGAAATAATCCATCTTGATCTATTGGGCAGAGCCCTTTTAAAGGTAACTGCCTGTTTCTAAAGTTAGGCATCTGCACAGAAGTGATCTTTCCCCGACTCTTGTTGGGCCTCTATGTGCTCGTTGAGATATTTCTTACGAGGCAATATCAGACAAGCTGTGGGATCCCTTGATGCTCATAATACTCTTATAATGTGGTTATGATGAGATGTTAATCTGCTGCGCCTTGTAGTTTGTGTTTTGACGGTTTATAAATTTTGATTTTAGGTTCATATACGATGATTGGAATATGCCGCACACAGCTACGAGGTTAAAGTTCCCCTACTACTGGGATGAAGCTTGTTATCAAACATCTTCAACGAAAGATGAGCTTTGATCTTCGGTTGTGAGATTTTATTTCTTGAAAGTCTTGAAGTTTTGCCAATTCGAAGCTCCGCATACTGTATATTTCGGTCTTCTGTTGTATCACACGCTGAGTACAGATAGATACTTGCATATGCTTATAGAGCTTACAGTTACTACTGTTACATTCCAATTCTTGTTGATGTTGTTTTGTTTCAAGATATTTAGACAGTTTAATGCAAAAATAAAATTCTTGTACAGGAAATGGGAAACTCGGTCGTAGTTTCTCTGTTACTACAAACTTTCTATATTGACATCACTAATGCACGTCGTGTGTGTAGCATTGAGATAAAAACATCAAATACTTATATGGAAGAAGAGTAAGAGCCAAAAGTGTGGTCCTGAACATATGACGATTTTATGATTCTAGTCCCCGATATTATATTTCAAAATGGGCTGAAATTAGTTGAAAATGGTTCGATCCATTTAAGCATTAGATTATATTTTTTAATTTTTTCAAAAATAAAAATAAAGTAAATACTTTCTCCATCCGTGAATAGGAGTCTCGTTTTTCCATTTTAGTCCGTCTGCGAATAAGAGTCTCGGTTCACTTTTACCATAAATGGTAATATGGTATCACATTCTCCAACTCATTTCACTCACATTTAATTTAAAACATATATATATGCGAGATCCATAGTCCAGTAACTTTTTTTCATCCACCTTTTTTTTTATCTTTTACATTTCTTGAAACCCGTGCCACTAAGAAGTGCCACTAAGAAATGAGACTCTGGCGGAGCGGACGGAGGGAGTAAGATTCATCTATCTATCTCTTCCAAAAAGGCGTTTCTCACAAAATTCCCTAATTCATCTTCTTCCTTCTTCCTCTTTCAGCGACGCAACGAAGAACTATAGGTATTGCAGTGACTCAAGTTCGTCAGGTATGGAGCGTTTGACCTACAACAGAGGGTCCGACGAGAGTGGTGGGTGACGTGACCTCCGATTTCGGTACAAGTCTTGCAACTGCAAGAAACTTGCTTTACTTCGAAATGTCAAAAGTCATGGCAAACCTTAAAGGGGGAAAATCTACATTGTTTGTGAGTGAAAAGAGTGCACTTTTTCAAGTGGTGCGAACCAATCGATCCAATTGAAGAAGCGACGCTGTGGCTTCATCGACGACGCTGGCCGAGACGGAAGGGGATACTTTAGGCTTGATTGTGGCATCGATTGATGAGAATAATCAGGCCATACATAAATTAAGTAGTGTTGTGATGTATGAATTTTGTTTCTTTGTTATCGCAATGCTTGTTTGTATGTTGAAATGCAAGTAATGTATGGATAATGGCATGGACTGGAATCGATGGGAATGCTTTCTTTGAAATGTATGGATTTTGGCAAGAATAAGAACAATTGGAATGCTGTCGTTGAAATGGTGAACAGTGGGAATCAATGGTGAACGATGGAATCGAAGTGTTCTTGAAATAAGAACTTGGTTTTTATCTGAATTTGAAATGCTTTCTTTGAAACGGTGAAAAATGGGAATGCAGTGATTTACAAAAAAATGAACCTATTACTGCATAAATACTTTACAAATCTGCTCCAATTGATCGATCTCAATTTGGAGTCGATGATTGACCTTTTCTTTCTCCTCTCGAACTTCTGTCTTCATTATTGTTGTGGAATGCAATTTGGTTTCCAATTGTTTACTAGAACGTCGGTCGACATAGCCCGATTTTCTAAATTTTTCCATTATCTTCTTAACGTCTGCTTTTGAAAGATTGTTGGAGTTATATATTTCCTAAGGGAACAATTGAAATGGTTGTGATTGTTTTGTTTCATTGCCAATTGGTTTGTGTTATAAATAGTTGTGAAATGAAGACAACAACCATCCATACACAAACATTGCATACCATACTAATCTATCCAGAATGAATTGTAAACCCAAAAATCGGAGAAAACACACACCCCGGAAATCAAAAAGAATAAACTCCACATGTTCGCCAACACACAATCAGGATACACACAACACAATTTGGAAACACTAAATAATCTAGAAGACCCCCAATCAAAATATTCCTACACATGCTTGCGACCACAACGAACAACAAATCTACATGTTTCCCCAAAAAGTGAAACCCTAATCAATATAAAATCGAGGAGACATACAATAATCTAGACAACCCTAATCAATATAAAATCGAGACAACCCTAATCAACAAATCTACATGTTCCCCCAACACGTAATGTCTAAGATCAAAATCGTAAATAGATATATGTTTAGGATCACTTACTCTATATAAAATTAGATAAAATACGTTCTTCCTTGAGAGAAGGCAAACAAAAAAGTTTTGAATTTGATAAAAAAACTGTATAAAAAAGGATATTGACACTAATATCATGTAACTTTAAAAAAGTTGGATTTTTCCCACGAACTTTGAAATAGACAAATAATATCACGAACTTTACCCCGAGTTTGTTATTTTCCACCTAAGAAAAAATTCCAACAAATAATATCATGATACGGATTTTTTTTTTAATTTCTCGATAACAACTTCGAGATTTTCAAGATTTGAGAATAATTTTTCTAGAAGCACACCATCCAAATTTGTTCTTCAATCTATTAATATAGCAAGAATTTTTTCTTTAGTGAGAAATAACAAACTCGGGGTAAAGTTCATGATATTATTTGCCAATTTTAAAGTTCGTGGAAAAATCCAACTTTTTGAAAGTTTCATGATAATAGATGTCAATATCCCTATAAAAAAAGATCTACAAAAGAGTACTCCATTTATAGTTGAAGCTCCGAATCCAAATGACAAGTGCAAAGAGAATGTGTTGTACCCGGCCGAGTGGTTAACTAGATCATACACCACTCGTCCAGGTGATGCTCTCATACTCGCCAGGATGTTACCCGGCCAGGAATAGCTCACCCGGTCCACGTGATGATTCTTCTCGAGGAGGATGGTGGGAAGATGGTGAAAAATTAAATAGAAGAATATCAACAATGCCAATGCTATTTTTGTAAAGCTAGTATGTTGTTTTTTTTGGGATATTGACATCTAATATCACGAAACTTTCAAAAAGTTGAGTTTTTTCCACGAATTTTAAAATTAGCAAATAATATCATGAACTTTATCCCGGGTTTGTTTTTTTCCCACGAATGAAAAAAATCTTCAAATAAACGGATTTTTTTTCATAAGTTCTCAACAACAATTTTGAGAGCTTCAAGTTTTTCAATCTTTGAAGATAGTTTTTCTTGAAGCACACCACCAAAATTGTTCTTCAATCTATTAAAATAACATAAATTTTTTCATTCGTGGGAAAAAACAAACAAGAGGTAAAGTTCGTAATATTATTTGCCAATTTTAAAGTTCGTGGAAAAAACCCAACTCTTTGAAAGTTTCGTGATATTAGATGCCAATATCCCTTTTTTGTTATGGAGCATATAACTCTTATGCAAATAGTTACCGTGACCCGACTACACAAGGAAAGGCTAGCGTTTCTCGATATATATTGTCAAACAATTCAAGTTAGAGCTATTAGTACATCCATAAGTCCATCAAAGCAAAATTCAGAGCCTTTCCTGATCAAGCCAACTGCAGCACTGCAACCGTCATCACTGCTGCTACTCGGAACCAAACATCCTTCAAATTTCTATCCAATTGGTCCATCATTTCCTCTTCGTGAGCACCCAACTTCCCAGAAGATTTGCTGATAGAGATAACCGTGTTCTTCAATCTATTCACAGCTGAAGAAAGCCAAACTAGCCCTAAACCGAATCCGGTGCTCAAAAGTTTTGATGCGCAGAATGGCACCTGGTTGCACAAAACTCTGCAGACAACTCCTAGGACAACAGCAACACCAGTTCCAGCAATGCTGGCAGAAAAACCGGTCAGAAGATCATTGAGCTGAGGACCAGATTTCTTCAACGAGGCGATTGCATTCCTGCCCTGCTGCTTCCTGTTGACAATTATGGAGAGCAGACTTTCACACGCGTAAAGGTAGCTGTTGGATGGGATGTCTCTCTCCTTCATCGTTTTGGGACTGGCCTTCCTCTTCTGTGAGGTCTTCACCTTCTCTTTTACATGACTGACCAAACAAGACAAAAGCTTTCATACACGAATTGTAATATGAATGCTGCTGTTTTGTCGTTCGTTTATATTCATAAAATATAACGTCCTTGAACAAACACAAATTCAGATAAAAGCATGTTCTTACCTATTGAGAGGTTCAACTTTCTCTGTTGCAAGCTTTGATGGATCCATATTAGAACGCCCTCTTCTCCGCCTAGCAGAAAAATTGAATGCAAGAATTAAGGAAAATTTTTCTACATATATTATATTAGAATCCACAAGGATGATAGACGATAAAATATTATATGCTCAAATATAGTAAAAGTAAAACATGCACTTCAAAATCCCAAATACAGTCTATCTTGAATGACAGCTGCAGAACTCTAGACACCGCCGTGGTTGGTGTTAAATTCTCACCTTAGGGTTAAAATCATTTGGGAAATAGCACATGAAAACCAATAAAAGAAATGATGTGATTCAACCTGCAATGCCCATCGAGATTCACCATTCACTTGCTATTTTTCCAAAACAAAAAGGTTCCAATAACCAACTCATTACAAGATATAGAGAACAAAGGTCTAAATCTTTTAAGATATCAAGTTAGTTAGCACGTTGTTCGAAATCACTAGGGAAGGCACAAAAATAAGGAATTCAAAAGTCATAGTCCGATTAACTCAAAGTTGTCTTCCTCCAGAATTTAAGTTTCGTACTTCAAGGCATTGATCGGTATTTAACTATTTATACAAATTATGCTTCAACTTTTCCTAACGACCTAACCTTCAGACCAGCCCAATAAAATGTATGTGCAACCACAAAGTTACGCAGGGCCAAGTAAAGAAATGAGAGGGTACCATTCAAAATAAGGGACTAGCATTGCTCTTCGTCTGGACGTAACTGTGTTCTTCGAGAAATGAAGGTCAGAAATGATAGGAACCATATGAGTCATATCATCTCCCATATGCTGCAACATATGCTCTCTACAACTGCTCCTGTCTCCAACTATATTCAATTTTGGTTCATTCATGTATAGTTCTCTTGCTGGGTAAACAAGAGACTCGGCAGCACAAATACACCGTTCGCCACAAGATGTCAATGGTTGCTGAGCTGAATCAGTTATAAGGTTTCGAGGCCCCATCATATCATAGAGCATAGACAGCTCTAGTAAACCATTCTCTACTTTAATTGACCCCGATGCAAGTAACTCCAATATTTTCTCATGTCTTGTGCATTGTTCAGCAATTCCGAAGCCCAATAGTAGTGACTCTAGATGAACATCTGCCTTCGAAATAGAGCAATTCAGTACTACTAATATGTCCCAACTATTGATTCAACAAACTAATAGATGAACCGTATTCTATTAATATTCTGACGGAACAATGAAGCATGCTAAGTAATAGTATATTGGATAAAAAATGAATGTAAGGCTTAAGGAGAGATGGGTTGATTATTTTATGAACTTTAAGATTGTATGTGTGGGTAAAATCTGGCTATTCATGCATTGAAAGTAGAGAATCAGAGAGCCGCGAACCTTGAACATCAATGACTGTTGAGCTTACAGAGTTTTTCAAAACTAAGTCGTTACAGTCTAATAGTCCACCTGAGAATTTCAATTCATCCTTCTGCTGCAGGCATAAATTGAAGGACTTAGAATTTACAAGATCTTGATTTGGACTGCGATATTGGAGAAAACGGTGCAACTCCTGAAACAAGAAGGTAAAAGGGATCTGTCAAAAGTTCCCTGTCTTTGGAGACAACGCAAGGAATCAGAAAAAAATATTCACTTCACCTATTCGGTAGTGTATTGCTATATGTTGTGTACATGGAAATTATGTAATATAACGAATCATGCCATCTTCCAATATAGAAATGACTTAAAATAGAGAACTGAAAAGTATTACTAGAGTTTACACCTAATGAAAATTAACAACAAGAACCAAAATATACGGTATGCCTAGCAAGATTGTTTTGTTTTCACTTTTGCAGGTTAGGGAAGCCAGGTCGAACCAGGAAACGAGCCGACTATACAAATGATCATCACTGGTATGAATATGAAAGCTCAACCCTTAGCAAGTCAAAACATAGTCGCCCAATTCATTCAAACAAATGTAATTGCATGATGATCATTAGTAGTCATTGTTCATTTATCTTGAAGCTTAATTATTGGATCAAAACCAAATACAATATCAGTTTCAGTCCTTTCTATAATCTTCCGAATCGAAGAATCCCACCAATCACTTATAAGCTGATTCACCGTTCAAACTCAAAACCTTCCTCTCAAACTGAAATTCAACAAAGCCCCCATCATTTTAGATACACTAAATACACAAAAAAATGATCTTTACTACATCAAATTCATGGAATTCATGCAATTTCATTTCTTTCTAGCTCAAAACACAGAAAAAAGCCTAAATTATGGATTGAAAGTAATAAAGTAGTGAAAATAGTAAATGGAAATTGAGTATACCTTTGGCAGCCTGGTGGAAGGATGTTCAGGATTGAAAACAGCCCCCATTCCAGGAGGGCAACTGTGTGAAGCCATCAAGCCCAAATCCATCTCTTCTTTGATTTCAATACTCAGAATTTTGTTTCTCCATTTTTCTTCAAAGGGTCAAATTCCCAAATATCTGTTCGTCACCAAGAAAATCAAGGAACTTAGAGAAAGAGTTACTTTGATGTGATTTCTAGTTTCAATTTCATGTGGCTGCAATTCGTCGATATTCAGATTTTGTCGTTACCCTGGTTCTGGAATCTTCTAACTGTTGCCATATTTATGAAATCTTTAATTTTGATTATTACCAAATCAATTTCTTGGAAGATATGGAATTTTGAGTAAACTTATTTGGTGTATTAAATTAAGAAAAAAAAAAGTACTTCACCCGTCCCAGTTTTATAGTCACATTTTAGTATAAAAGTCCGTCCCACATTTAGAGTCACATTTAGAATTTTTCATATATGAAAATAAAATTTTACACCATTATTCACTAAAATTACACCCAAATGCCATTATCTAAATTAAAATAAACCAAAACAAAAATAACAAAACCAAAAAGTCAAAAGGGACCCACCTTCAACCAACTTACTTCATTTATTACACACTCCATCATCTCACTTCATTTATTACACACTCCACCATCTCACTTCATTTATTACATACTCCACCTCTCACTTCATTAATTATACATTCCACCAATCTTAAAACCCGTGCCATAACTAAATGTGACTATAAATGTGGGACGGAGGGAGTAATTACCAAAATAATGAGAAAAAAAATAGTTTGATGTTTTAATGAAGTGATAAAAAAAATACTCCGTAAATTTTATTCTAAATGTAGAACAAGACTATTTATGGTTCAGATTAACTAACATAAAATAGTACTCTCTCTGTCCCTCAAAATTTGTCAAAAAAGTTAGTGACAAGTGGATCCTACTTTTATATATTAGTTTTAAAATAAAATATGAGGAAGAATGAGTTTTGGGATGTGAGGTCCACAATAAAAAAAATGGTAAAAGTGAAAGATGACAAATTTTAAGGGACAGAGGAACTAATAAATGTATTTTAATATTAATTGATTTAACGTAAATTACATAATCAGTTTGCAATGTTTTTTTTTAAAAAAAATTATATTTTAACTTCTATATTTGCTATTTAAGAAAAAATATTTTTTTTACTAAATATTGAATAAATTTGACATGTTAAAATTTGACATAAAGTCTTCGTATCATTTATTAATTTCTTCTTTATTGCTACATAATTTACTCTCCATCCCATTAAAAATGAAATATTTACTTTTTAGAAAATATTTTATTTTTAATAGAACATCCTAAAAAGAAAAATATTTTATATTAATGGAATAGAGGAAGTTATATACTAAAAAAATTAATTTTTAATTTAATTTAAATAAATCTAAAAATTAAGGGAAAATATATTTTATTTCATATTCTCTTACTTTATCCATTACCTATTAAAACTCATCACAACTCTCTATTTCTACCGGAACGGAAGGAGTATAAATAATTGTCATTTAGAATTATTAGTATTTCTTTGAAGAGTAAAGGCCAAAAACTGGTCATTTTATATGCCCATTATACGATTTTGGTCATATGCTTTATCTTTTGAATTTTTATATCCTGAATATTTCAACTCGGATCACAATTGGTCTTACACTAACAATTCTGTCAATTTTTAAACAGTTTTAACCCGATTTTGATGGTTTTAACAGTCTCATTTGAGTTAAAACCGTTTAAAAATCGGTCAAAATTGAGTTTAAACCGTTTAAAAATTGATAGAATTATAGGACCAATTGTGATCCGAATTGAAATATTTAAAATGCAAAAATTCAAAAAATAAAGTATATAACCAAAATCATGAAATAGTCATATGTTCAAGACCAGTTATGGCCTTTACTTTTCTTTATAATTTTTTTATTTTTCAACAAATTTTTGAAGTACAAATGTAATCTATATTAAGAAAACAAAGTGAAATTACGCAACTATATATACTTTGGCATGAGCTCGTCAGCTAAATCTTCTCTCTCTAATAAGCTTCCCCAAAACCCTAGAATTTCAGAATTGCCAAATTCCAATTAAATTCGAACGATCAATACGCTAGATTCACGCGCAATCGCCTCTCTCCTCACTCACCCTTATCCATATCCACCAATTTAGTCTAAGCGCTGTTGAAATCATCCGAATTTAGCTCAGATCTGTCCTTATTCCCCCAAATTGTTTTTTTTATTGACAATTCTTATTCAACCCAAAGTTCCCCGATTAATTCATTCCTCTTCTACCTATTTGGAATGGGAAGGTTTAATCTGGAGATATCGAAACCGTCGGAGCCGGCTTTGACCACGTCAACGTCGAGATCGGAAACCGTTAACGGATCCCACGAGTTCATGATCGCGGGCTACTCGCTGTCTAAGGGAATTGGGATTGGGAAGTACGTAGCGTCGGATACGTTTATGGTTGGCGGATACGATTGGGCGATTTATTTCTACCCCGATGGGAAGAGCGCGGAGGATAATTCCACCTACGTCTCGCTTTTCATCGCTTTGGCGAGTGAGGGAACCAATGTTAGGGCGCTTTTTGAGCTTACTCTGCTCGATCAGAGTGGGAGAGAGAGGCACAAGGTGCATAGCCATTTTAGCAGGGCGTTGGAGAGCGGGCCTTACACACTTAAATATCGAGGCAGCATGTGGTGGGTTTTCTTCTCTTTCCTATGTTTTTTATTTCTCGTGTTTGGTTTATTATATCTATTGGCTTAATTGTCTTGTTCACACTGGAATGACGTTTGATTGTGTAGTCCAAGTAGATGTTGGTGTTATGATATGGTTGGTGGTTTAATTTCAAAGTTTTCTCCTTATATTTCGGGGCGTCAATTTGTTTTCTTGTGAAAGGTCTTGCCTTGGAGGAAAATGCTGAACATGTGTCCTCTCATTGATGTGGGGCTGGAAGCAACACGTGAAGTTTTTTCTGTAAGGCCTTTTACTGAAATAGTATGAAACTTCGTGGTGCAAGTCGCCTTGAAAAGAAGAACATATGTAGCACTTAGCGTTTAAGAGTTTTTACCAGAATATACGTTGGATGCAGTTGCTTAGTGTGTTGTTCTGTCTGATTATTGGTGAAATTATAACTTAGGGATGCTAGGTTTCAGTCTTTGAGCTTCATAGCCATACATTCATTGTTCTTTGCTGTTATGTCTCTGCTGTCAATCTAAGCATAGTTGCCTATGTTTCTATTTTTGCTTTAATTTAGCCTAGTCTTTTTTGTTTAGTTCTTTTTATTTTGTATTTACTTTGCTCAAGCTGTTGCTCGCAGCTATGGGGCACACCTGGAGAAGAGTCATAAGTTGTCTGATTTGGTTTTCTATCGGACAAGCATCTTCTAGTTAAGTATCTTATGCAAAGCTGTAATTGAATTCCCTCCTCTTGCATATTTTCTCTGTTGTATATAATTATATATGTAACTTTCTTGTTCTGAACTCATAAATTGAATAGTAATGAGGGAAATGGTCAGTCTAACATACATTTATAATTTTTGGCTGCAGGGGTTATAAGCGCTTTTTCAAAAGAAATGCTCTGGAAACTTCTGACTATCTAAAAGATGATCGTCTTCAAATTCGTTGTTGTGTTGGTGTTGTCAAGTCTCGCACAGAGGGACCTAAGATCTACTGTATCCCGTTACCCCCATCAGACATTGGTCAGCAATTCGGGAAGCTGCTTAAAAGTGGAAAAGGAACTGATGTAAATTTTGAAGTCGATGGCGAAACCTTTTCCGCTCACAAATTGGTACTCGCAGGCCGGTCTCCGGTCTTCAGGGCTCAATTATATGGTCCAATGAAAGATCTGAGCACACGATGTATAAAAGTTGAGGACATGAAGGCACCAGTTTTTAAGGTAGTTTGCTACTTCTCTCACACCCAAAAACTGTTCAATGTCTTTTTGTTAATGTGTTTCCATATATTTGTTTACTTCAAATTTTATCATATGAGGCTTCAAATACAAAATCTTCATTATAGCTATTAACTAGACTAGAGTTTCTATCTGTATTTATTTGTATTGAGCTTGATTTGTGGTGCTGCAGTTCTACTTAATTTTTTTGCAGTTATATTTGTTAACTCTAGAGATTTGTAGAATCTGTGACACTAACTTATCTTTCTCTACATACCTATGAAGCTCTTCTATTTGCGAATTGCTTCAATATGTTTTTGTGAGGCAGTTGCTGTAATGGGTAAATTACTTGATTTGCTTCTTTTTGGCCTTAAGAGAATGTTAACTTATGAAGATAGTAAGAACTTTGAGGATACTTTGTGGATTGCGTTTCTTATTAACATGATATTTTGGGTTTTGCATCGTGTTTTCTGCTAGCTCTTGAAAATGAACTTAATTAACTAGCATTTGAGTTGGGTATATGCCCCTCGTGTTAATTGTCCTTGTGTTGTAACACCTATGTCATTCTACCTTGCAGGCGTTGCTTCATTTTATGTACTGGGACTCACTACCTGATATGGAAGAGCTTACTGGAATGAACCCAAAATGGGCTTCAACCTTGATGTCTCAGCACCTACTTGCTGCTGCTGATCGGTATGGTTTAGATAGGCTCAGGTTGCTCTGCGAGGCTAAACTCTGTGAGGATGTAGCTATCAATACTGTTGCAACAACACTGGCACTGGCAGAACAGCACCATTGTTTCCAGCTAAAAGCTGTCTGTCTCAAATTTGTGGCATTGCCTGAAAATCTCAGAGGTATGTATTATTCCTTTTTGCTGGTAGGAACTTATTGATAGTTGTTGGCTGAGTTCTATAATCATTAGTCACTACACAGTTTCAGGGAAACAGTTAAGTTCCACTGTTTATTGAGTATTGACACATCATCACATCGATTTACCAGCCCACAAGTTCCAGTTCATTATTCTCATGAAACATAAATAGTCTTTGAAGGAATTGAGTTGGATATGGTGTGCGCAAAATGATAAGCCTCATGTTCGGTTAGCTCTTATATGCATAGTCACTGATCAAGATATTTCATCGATTTCCCAGCCTGAGGGTTCCACTTCATTATTCTCATAAAACATAAATAGTCTTTGAAAGAATTGAGTTGGATATGTGTGCACAAAATGATAAGCTTCATCTTGTTGGGTTGTTATAGCTCTTATATGCAAAGTCATCTCTCAAGATATTGAAATTTACTGTGTGCTTTAGCCTTTAGTTGAGTTTGGGTATTCTTCTATTTAATGTAACTAATGGGTTGGTGTCCCTTCAATGCAGCTGTAATGCAGACAGATGGGTTTGAGTACCTGAAAGAAAGCTGTCCTAATGTTCTAACTGATTTATTGGAATATGTTGCGAGGATCAACGAACACTCAATAGCCACGGGCAAGCAAAAAACTGAAGATATCCTGGACGGAAGTGATGCCAATGGCAGACGCGTTAAGCAAAGACTAACATAAGTTGCAATTACCAGGTAGGTTCAAATAGCTCAGATGAGAGAGAAATTGGCATAGGTTTTTCATTAGGGTTAATTAGCATCAGTTTCATGCTGCGGCATATCTGTATCTAGTTTGATGCAAGCTGTAAATGTTGTTATGATTTCATATCTTCTCCCTTCGTGTGATCTATAAAGGGTGGTTTTAGAGTCTTATATATCTGTTTGTAATTTGTGCGTTGTTCCAATTAATTATGAAGGTGGGACATTAACTAACTGTGTTTGTAATTAGCAGCAGGACTGTGCCAACTTTTGATTGTTTGTAATTAGCAGCAAGACTATGCCAACTTTTGATTGTAATTTGTCTTTGTTGACTTGTGGTGTATAAATACTCCTGGATGTAGTGTTCACTTCTTTAAGATAAATATCATAGAATTGTGTTGGCCTAAAATTTGCCCTTGCACGATCTTTCAGTTTTCAAATGACTTCTGCCACTTTCGTTACTTAAAATTGGAATATTAAATTACAAATTTCTAGTGATCGATTAACCGGTGCTTGGATGTAGTCTACCATATTTCTTGGTGAGAATTACGATTACTTTAACGAAAAATGTTAATTATGATTTATCGTTTATCTTTTTTGGTTAATAAGTACTCCCTTCGTTCCAAGGAAGATGACGCCTTTCTTGGACGACACGAGATTTTATGTAGTTTTATTTTGTGTTAGGTGGAGAGAATAAAGTAAGAGAGATGAAATAAAGAGTTTATATATATTTTTTTAGTAATGAGTCATTTTGAGTGGGATAAACTGAAAAAAAAATTGGGTTATATTTAAGGGGACGAAGGGAGTATTAGTTTAGCGAGAGATGAATTTTTTAGCCCAAAATTTGGTTCGATACAATCTGATAACAAAAAAATACATTAAAATAGAATGAATATATAACTCCACTTTTAAAGTTTGAGATGAATAACAATAGTAAAGGTGAAAATTTCGTTCCTCAAACAAATAAAATTTGATAACAAAAAAAAAAACATTAAAATGGAATGAATCCACTTTTCAAGTTTGAGAAGAAAAACAACAGAAAAGATTAAAATTTCGTTTCTCAAACTGATACATTCTGATAAAAAAAAACATTAAAATAGAATGAATATATAACTCCACTTTTCAAGTTTGAGAATAAAAAGAAATAGAAAAGGTGAAAATTTCTTTCAGCAAACTGAAATAAAGGTTAAAATTTTAGGATTGCTTTTCAAAAGATAGTAATTCTCAGCTCATTAATATAACTTGGCATCTGTCAAAGACTGTATTAGAAAAGACAATCTCATCTGGAGTATAGCGTAAGTTTTCATATGCTTTTATTTCTAGGTTTTAGTGTGTGGAGGAGGTGAGGGATGTCATGGTGGTGGGCCGGTGGCTGCGTTGGTGGAGGAGGAGGATGCCATGGCGGTGGAGGGTGTGGCTTTTTTTCCAGATTTTTAGCTTTATAAGGACATTTTTAAAATGAGACATTTTTTCACGAACATAGACATATTAGTGGGATATCGCCGCATACAAAAAGCAATGAGACATGAGATCTCATCCAATTAACTCGTGCATGTTCTATATTGGTGATATGGAGTAGTATGTTGTCAAATACACAAGATAATTATAGAAAATAGTACGATATAAGTGGAATATTTCTTGGTACATATTACTAACATTATTAAAATTAAGATAGAAAATGAAGACACACTATATAAATATTGCATAGAAACAAGAAACCAGCTTAGTTCATCAACCATCAGAAGCTAACCAACCAGCCTGGAGGCGCAGCCGAAGCTGACCTCGCAGCCGTCGTCAACGACCACCTTGTACTCGTGCACGGGCCTCGTCAGAAACGGCGGCAGATGCACCAACATATCACACACACAAACATTGTCCACCTCCTTGAGCCACCTGCAGCACTCCTCCTCCTTTTGCGTCTCCACGTGCCCTTCCTCCCGCTCGTGGTGGTGGTGGTGGTGGTGTTGGTTGCTCTCTGCCTCCCCAGACGGTGTAGGGAGCCGTGCGTAAGGAAGCTGTCCGCACGCACGGTTCACCAATGCGATCTGGGAGACGCAGAGCGGCCTCGGGGTATCCGGGAGCGAGGGGGAGCGGCGGGGGAGCCATTGGGCTTGTGGGGAGGAGGGATAGAGGGTGAGGAGGAGGAGAATGGTCGCTGCTACCAATTTGAGGGCCATCTTTTTTTATTTTGTTGTTGTTGAAATAATTGGTGTTTTTTTGTTTGTATTTATAGGGTATTAATGTTGATTGAATGTTAGGTCACAAGGGTGTCATGGTTCTTGAGTTAGGTTAATTCGAGATTATAGTAAAGATCAAGAAAATGAGGGTCGAATGAGGATTTCATTTTTTTACAGTTCTCATGTAGTTGAGAATAATGGCCCGTTTACTTCGACTGAATTTGATGTTCTAAGAGTTGCAATTAAATGACGTTAATATTTCTATATGTTTCTGTCTTGTATTAGGATGATAACTAGTCTAACTCAATATTTTAAAAATATCAATATAATGATATGAGTATGTCAACTATGTGTTTGTATTAGACATTTAAATACAAATGCCAATATAAAGATACTCATTGTGTTGACATTTTTAATTGAATTAGCAAGTTATCAAAATTATCCCATTAAACTATCCGTAACTAATATATCATCTACTTGAAAATGTGACCTTTTACTTCTTATTAGTGTACAGTCATACTGGAGCAGCAAAATATTGCATTGCATTTGAATTGGAAGATTTGGTGAAAGAAATATGAACTAGATTAATAGTATTACACTTCAATTAATTAATATAGATAAAAGAGTAAGTTTATGGCTGAGACTATGGTGTAAGTATATATTTCTCGAAGAAAATAAGAACGTGTAGAGCTTCAGGACCCAATTTAGAATTGTAGGTTTAGAACATTTTTGTTGTTAGTAAATAATATACGTATGTTTAATACTCCCTCCGTCCCAATAAATATGAAACGTTTGATTTTTGGCACAAGATTTTATGTAGTGTTGTTTTATGAGTTAAAGAAGAGAGAGTAAAGTAAGAGAGAGAGAAAAGTAGAGATGAAGTTATGACAACCCAAAAAAGAAAACGTTTCATTTCTAGTGGGACAGAGGGAGTAAGAGATATTCTAGCATTTTCTAATTTTGTGTATCAGGATTATGGATATCATATTTTATTATGTATTATCAAGTTTTAATCGTATAATATCATGTTTGAAGTGGTTAGTGTCATGTCAAACTAAATCATATAGTAACTTACTAACGGTAATTAAGGCTGTCAATTTTCGACATACACTATAGCCCGACATGAACAAACACGAAATTAATGGATTGGGACCCAATGAGAACCCAATGGTTTCAGATTAGATTAGGCTTTGGTCTTTATGAGTTGGGTCAGTATCGGATTTACCGATAATGACTCAGTCCACACGATTTGTCAGTCCTACTAACAATCATTCATTAACAAAAAGAACATTTTTTCTTCGAATCTGGGTTCATCTCCTAGTAGACACAAAGCAAAAACTGACATTAGATATTGAAGAGCTCTTTTATAGAGATTGTAAACTTTCGATTAAGATTGAATCAGCTCTCTGAAACAGCACAACTTAAAAACTATCAAAAGGTTTTTTCATAACTAAGTAGTACTAGAATGTAGCAAAATATCAATATTAACAGATATGCCAAGGCTACTAAGATCAACCAAATCATAGGCATATTAGTTACTAGTAGTATAAAAGAATGTCCAAGTTATTATTGAACTTTTCCATCAGTTTGAATAAGAGACAGAAATAATAGGATTGCACATTACTAAAAAAAATTAAATTTTAATACTTTCTACTACTCGCTATTCCAAATTTGAATAATTAATGACACAAGTTCTATTTTAACATCACTATGAGACTAATTTCAATACATACTAGTATTGAATTGGTCACTTCTAAGAACAAATTGAAAGGAAATCTTAAATAACAGAAGAGAAACAAAATGAAAGTGATGTTATAAAGCCACCATCATTTTTGTTGCTCCTCAAGTGGAAGAAAAACTAGGTTTAGCTGAGAAATTTCAAAATATAAATCGACCAATAAACACAATTAAGTAGAATTCAAGTATAATTCATTAATAAAAGAGTTGGACACATGATGCATATATTTAACATGTGCATCAAACTCTATATAGATAAACATTGGATGATATATAACTATTTATATAGATGATTTTTCAGCAGCATGACGGTCAGCAAAGTAGCCTTGAGGGTTGCTCTCAAATCCAGCCCTAGAGATGGATGCTCCACCTCCTCCAGGCGCCTTCATCGCTCCCGAAGAACCATTGCCGCCACCTCCTTTTGCGGCTGAGCCACCATCTTTTCCTCCTCCCCACTGTTGCCTCCTCCTTTCCCAGCACCACCTCCTCCTTTTCCGCCACCACCGCCACCACCTTTTCCACCCATTTTACGATGATGATTGAATAGTAGATTAGTAGTATAATTAATATATGCTTTTTTTATGGTTAAGTGAAGAATCAAATGATACAATAAGCATATATATAGGGCGAGAGCCTTAAAAATTAGAATAAAAAGTCATTGAATTTTGAGACTCTTGAATATTGTTAATTTAATTCGTATGAATCTACATATCTATATATTACTACTATTAAATGGAGTCGATTAAACTGCTGAGGAAATCCGGTAGTTGTCTGTTATGTTGGAACGAAGAAATCAATTAAGAGAAAATTAAGGAACTAAAACAGTCAACTCAAGAAGCTTTGAAAATGTTCTTTGCAAATTGAGTATCGTAGATCATACTACTCAATTTGAGGGGGAGTGTTAGAAAAATGAAAAGATATTAGCTTGGAGATCAAGAAACGTGTCAGCTTGGAGGACAAGAAATATATTAGCTTGGAGACTACATTTTGAAGAAAACAACCAAGCTATCTATCAAAATGTACTCTTCAAAGTTCTTCGATATTTTTTAATTTTAGTATTTACATTTTCACATTTCAATTCTATTATTCAACATGTTACTCTTCTAACTTTTCAATAATATGGTTAATTGGTTTGGAATTTTTTGCAAAATCTGGCATGAGAATATTGATCGATCGAATATTGATCAATATTCGATTATCCGTATAAATTTGTCCAATGAAGATAAACGAGGAGGAACATAATATTAATAATGTGACTCTTCACTTTCATCCAAATATAAATCAAGTAACTAATTATCTGAAAAGGTCTTTAAGGATATGTTAATCCTATTGTAATTAGTATTAATAGTTTCGAAAATCAGGAATAGATCAAAGGTTGTCATCCATAAATTTGTCCGAGGAAAATAAAGATAAACGAGGAGGAAAATAAATAATACTCTCTCTGTCCGCGAATAAAAGTCCCGTTTTTCCATTTTAGTATGTTCGCGAATAGGAGTCGCGATTCACTTTTACCATAAAATGGTAATATGGTCCCACCTTCCACTAACTCATTCCACTCACATTTCATTTAAAATTAACATATACAAGTGTGACCTCTATTCCAGTAATTTTTTTTCACCCACATTTCTTAGCCTTTCTTAAAACCCGTGCCGCATATAAATGGGACTCCTAGTGGCGGACAGAGGGAGAATAGAGTGAACTGCCACAATTATCCCTAATGTTTTGGTTATGACACCATAGACCCCTCACAAAAAAAAAGTGTTATAGGACCCTAATATTTAATACACTCACAAATGCAGTGTTTTTAGCCACTTTTCGGATGAAAATGCCCAAATGGTTTAAAGGGAAATTTTGGCGATCCCTAAATTCGCTGACATAAGAATTTTGTCACATTTCTATCAGCAACTTCTTATGTGATTTCTTAATAAGTTGTGGTACTTCATACGCGATTAAAGTTTTATCATTATTTGCACAAAAAAAACTTCTCATATCTCTCTATTTCTAGTTAATGGTAACAATTTACTTCATCTGCCCGCGAATATGAATCTCGTTTTTCCATTTCGGTTCGTCTGTGAATAGGAGTTCCGGTTCATTTTTACTTTAAATGGTAATAGCTCCACTATCCACTAACTCATTCCACTTACATTTCATTTAAAACTAATATATACAATTGAGACTCATATACAACATTTTTTTCCTACCTACTTCTCTTAACATATCTTAAAACCCGTGATGTGGGAGAACTAGTTATATCATGTAGGAAATTCATTAAGAAACAACGAAAAATATGGAAAAGTGAAGTTATTTATGCAATAAAATCTGAATCAATATTTCACATTTAATTAAATGATACAGTAACTATTTTCTTGAAACCACTGATATTTAAAATAGTAATTCATTATATATCATCGAACTAATTTGTTACTCTAAGTCTAACTTTAAGACAATTTATATGATTGATATTTTATTGAGAATTTTAATTTGACTCAAACTAAAATTTTTAACATCATATGAAGATTCAATCTTTAGATATAAATTTTTATAGTTTCTTGTCATTTATGATAAAATTGAAATATGAGTAACATTTTGAAAATATTCAAGCATGTGGTATTAGCATATTTAGTTCTTGAATAATTTTTTTTTATTAATAATAGTATTTGAAATTAAGAGAATATAAATCTACAAATTAATACCGCAAAATTAGGATATTTTC
The DNA here is from genome assembly GCF_023119035.1 of Salvia hispanica. Taxonomy (NCBI): domain Eukaryota; kingdom Viridiplantae; phylum Streptophyta; class Magnoliopsida; order Lamiales; family Lamiaceae; genus Salvia; species Salvia hispanica. The sequence goes on along the minus strand of NC_062969.1, from coordinate 34,672,173 downwards.
ATACTTCCTCCGGTCTCGGTCACTTTTGCGCACCCATTTTGTAAAAATGATAATAAATAGTTAAAGTGGAGAAATAGTAAAGTAAGATAGAGAATAATGTTGAGAAGAGTCTTTTCAAAATTATTCTCTTTCTTATTTTACCATTTATCCACTTTAATTATTTGTTATCATTTTTACAAAATAGGTGCGCAAAAGTGACCGGGACTCCTAATGACGGACGGAGGGAGTAATAAATAAAATTAATCCGTAAAGTAAGGTAAAAAAAACAAAGAAAAGTTAGAGGAAATAAAAACACGGAAAAAATACTAGAAAATGAGTTTTATGAGGAAGAAATGGTCTCATTTTATTATTTTCATACTAATTATGCAGATAATGATAAATCTGTATATTATAAAAAAAGTTAGAAAGTGTAAACAATGATAAAATTTTAATTATGTATGAACTATGAAGTACCGGAACTTATTAGAAAATTACATAAGAAATTGCTGACAGAAATATGGCAGAAATCACATGTCAGCAATATAATGAAGTGACAAAAATACTCTTATAGGACTTGAGAGTGTTTTAGTCCGAAAAACATTATTCGTGATTGAAGGGGTTTGGCAGCGGAAGCGCTCACATAATTACATAATAATTCTAATCTATTTAGCGGATTATTTAGACAAATTTTATTCGCGTAATTATCACATGTATCATGCTCATAACTCAAATAAAACATGCTTTAAATTAATTGAAACCTAAAACATGCTTTTCTAGGGTTTAGCCATTATACCTTGATGATTCTCCAAAGAATCGAAGATAACTAGCGCCTTCTCCACGTGAAGATCTTTAGTACAAAACCACGAATCTTCTGTCTGGTTCTCGGACTGTAAACTGATATCAGGGTGGGATGATCTCACCAGTGTACTAGGACTTAAATAAAGAAGACAGAAAACCTTTCCCACGGAGGAGAAGAAAAATCGTCCCTCTTCTATGCAGAGAGGGGGACGAAAATTTTGGAAGAAAATTAAGTGTATTTTCTGTCTCCTTTATTCTCCTATTTATAATAAGTCACATATTGGGCCCAGACAGGGATCTATGGAAGGCTTTGGATATGGGCTCCTCCAATTAGCTTTTTACTAATTAAATTAAACCCAATTTAATATAAGCTTATAATTGGAATATTACGAGCAGCCACTATAGAAGTAATATTGCACTCCTTATCCAAATCCGAAATTATAAGTACTCCGGGTTTTCATTGCTTGATATTTATTTCCCGCGCTTAAGATAGAAACATCCATTAATTAATTATTGTCTGCTATGGACTTAATTAATTAATATCTTATTTATTCCAAGAGAGGACTCAGCAAGAAAATCTTATTTATTATTCATAGAGTAATTAAACTCCAACTAGATAGGTTCCGAATAATAAAACCTTATTTCAAGCTTCTCTTGAGGATGTTATCAAACGAGACTCACCTCGCGCATGATTCAACATAATAGCAATCCTAGCACCGCTAGATATTAATCACCACTACCCAATATACCAGGCTTATTGGGTTGCGAAAAACCCCGCACCATTTGGTAAGTCAAAGTAGTGCATAATCAATACCGTATGCTCAATGCTAACGTACATTGATTAAGAAATAACAATTACAAGACCTCGTCTTTCAGTAGATAGCATAAAGACTATCTCGCTGTTAGATCCATTCAGTGCTATACCACACCAACGTCATCTTATTTCAGTAAGGCTTAGAAATAATCGGACTGACATTGCAACCTTTCACGATAGGTAGTCTAAGCCTATCTAGGTTGTGAAATTCTTCTTTTTCTTTGTTTAGAACTGACCGTGTTACCTTAAAGTGAACGACGCCCACAACCGGTCTACTAAAACAAAGACTTAGACTTTGTTAAGTTACTTATACATTTAAACACATAATATGATGGGGTTTGGTGCCCCTTGCACAGCGGAAGACTTGTACAAAACAAATAAATCAGACGTAGGATCTATTTGACCGATTATGCGATTAATCAATTCACATGTTAAACAGATAATTGCATGCTAGAACGCAAATAATTCATGCTCAAAGAAAGTAAATCCTAAAACATGAATTCTACGGTTTAGAGTTACCGATTTGATTCTCCAAAGAATCGTCGATTGCTCGCGCCTTCTCCACGTGATGATCTTCAATACTAGACCACGGATCTTCTCTCTGGTTCCCGAACTGTATCTCGATATCAGGGTGGGCTGATCTTATCAAAATACTAGGACTCGAATAAAGAAGACAGAAGAAATCCTTTTGGGAAAAGGAGTAGAATTCGAAATCCTCCACAGCTGGAGAGTTCGAAATTTTCGAAAATTTTGAAGAATGAAAATTGTGATTCTTCTGTCTCCTTTATTCTCCTATTTATATTAAGTTCCTTTTGGGCCCAGACAGGGATCTATGGAAGGTTTTGGATATGGGCTCGCCCAATTAGCTTTTTACTAATTAAATTGAACCCACAATTTAATACAAGCTTATATTGGAATATTACGAGCAGCCACTACAGAAGTAATATTGAACTCTCCCCATCCAAATCCGAAATTACAAGTAATCCGGGTTTCCACTTTTATTATTTATTTCCCGCGCTTAAGATATAAATGTCCATTAATTAATTAATGTCTGCTATGGACTTAATTAATTAATATCTTATTAATTCCAAGAGTGGACTTAGCAAGAAACATTTATTTATTATTCATAGAGTAATAAAACTCCAACTGGCCAGTTTTCCGAATAATAAAACCTTGTTCGAGCTCCTCTTGAGGACATTATCAAACGAGACTCACCTCGCGCACGTTTCAACATAATAGCAATCCTAGCACCGCTAGATATTAATCACCACTACCCAATATATCAGGATTATTGGGTTGCGAAAAACCCGCACCATTTGATAAGTCAAAGTAGTGCATAATCAATACCGTATGCTCAATGCTAACATATGTAGATTAAGAAATAATATTTTATCAAGACCTAGTCTTTCAGTAGATAGCATAAAGACACGTCTTGCTGTTAGATCCGTTCAGTGCTATACCACACCAATGTCAAATTATTTCAGTAAGGCTTAGAAATATGCGGACTGACATTGCAACCTTTCACGATAGGTAGCCAAAGCCTATCTAGGTTGTGAAATTCTTCTTTTTCTTTTGCAAAGCATTGCATAGATCTGACCGTGTTACCTTAAAGTGGACGACGCCCACAACCGGTCTACTAAGCAAAAGACTTAGACTTTGTTTACTTCTTATGCATTTAAATGTTTGTAAAACATCTTATAAATGCACAAGCAAACACAATGTAATAATAATAGTGATTCTATTCGTGCGAGACTGCTCGAATAATACTGAATCGGGTTAAAAGTGGATTGTAGAGTAGAGTTTTGTGGTCCAGAGCCGACCCGCCCATTTAGGGTATAATAAATGCGGCGTTCGCTAACTAGGTAGACTTAAATGCATCAAAGAATCATAGGCTAGGGTTTCATTTAAAAGGGATTTGACCAAAGCATTTAAGGTACAACTAAGTAGAGGAAGAATAATGCCTTAGCAAAGGAATCCATCAAAAGATTTATTGAAATAAAAGCTTAACCAAGTTCTTCAAAAAGAATATTTCTAACTGTTCATATTCCAAAACATACCCACGAAAATAAAAGTATTTATCCCAACAAAAGATCATAAGTTTTCATAAAAATAGCGGAAGCGACCAAGAAAGAAGTGAGGCTATGTATGAGGACACAACGACACCTTAAGTACCAACAGATCATCTTATTATTCTCTACTCAACACCGCCGCCCGCTCGTCACCACTCAACCTGCACATAAGGAAAACACATGCAGGGCTGAGTACGATAATCATACTCAATGGGCTCATTGCCGAAAACAGTTTTATCACAAATATAGTTATTATCATCATGCCATTTTCAAGTGTCCATCGGGGTTTTAACTTTAGAAAGACCCGAGGCACCAAAATATCTTCTTTCTCAAATATCACGGTCGCGCAACCATTTTTCTCATAGACGTTTACCATATCCTCATTCTACATGACAAGGAATGCGGCCGCAATCCAGGTCACTAGACCGGCCAACCCGTACGCTGACTCTCGGTCTAACATTGGTGTACACTAACCCAAGTAGAGTTTGCGGCTCTACAAGGATCCGAATTCGATTAAATCAATAGTGGCATAGCCACGAGGGATAGGCACGACAAAACAAATCAAGGCATGATAACACATCTTTCATTCTCATCAATATCAGTTTAGGACAATGTCCTTATTTTAAAAGAAAGCCCACCTCGTAGGTTTAGCTCGATAGAATTCTTTTCTCCTCGTTTATCACGCTGAGAGCGCGAAGTATCACCTTTAAATTAGGCGTATCACAAATCAGTTTCAATCATGGATTTCAAATCATGCATGATCTCACGTTTCCCTTTTTCCCATCGATTATTTTCAAAATCATCAATCAAAATCAATGTATGATTAGCATATCATTTTTATTCAAATAACAACTCCAAATTCACCATTAAATCGTGTCACGCATGAGTGTTCCACACACACAACATACGCACACGATCATCACACTTGTGCACGCCGACCGAGGCGTGCACACACACACACACACACGGTCAAAAACACACACACATCCATGCATCCCAAATTTCATCAATTTATTTCCCCTTCACTCATCTAAATGCATGTGGACTCAAGAATACCGATTAATCGGTAGAAGAAGAGAAGATCAATATTTAAAGTACCTTTTCCAAAAGAACAAACGGTAGAAACAAGGAATTAGTCTTGATTCTTCAATAATCTCTTGAATTTCACTTGAATTCTTCTCAATTGATGAAGAAATCTTGAAGAAAACTTGAAGAAAATTTGGAGAGAGTGGGGGAGAAGTTTCGAAAATTTTGGGAGTGGGAGGCGCCGGTTTTGTGATCTCTAGGGTTAGGGTTTCTCTCCTATTTATAGAGTCACAAATAATAATATCCCAATAATTAAATAAATAAAGATTTGGAAGATTTGGTAGAGAATATGGGGGAAGTGGCGTTAAATTTGTTGAGAAGTAAGAGGATTTCGAAAATCTAGGCTTAAATAAATAGCCTATGATTTAATTTGAATATTTTACGGAGTAGAATAATATATCACGGAGCAAGAATAAAATAAAATACTCCCCAAATTAAAAGGAGAAGTGGCGTTAATTTACTTCTCTCCACAAAGAATTAAATTCAAATCCTAATTTAATTAGGATATGGTAAGATCTTCTTAGATTTGGCAAGATATGCTAGGATATTTTAGCATATTTATATTTATTCATGGAATAGAATAAATAAGGAATCAAATAATAAAATAATTCCCTCTTCTCCAATAAATGAGATTTTCGAAAATCTCATGGGAAAAATCATAGTAGTGGTTCGAAAATTCCATGTAGGATTTATAGGGTATTTGGACTTTGGATTTAATTTGGATAATTATCCCAAACAAATAATTAAATCCAAGAATAATATTATTTCTTCTCCAATAATCATGATGGCCGAAAATTCCACATATTTCAATGATGCTCCTATTTAATTCTCTTCAGATCAATCATCTCTTCACTTCCACTCCATTTTCTCAACGTATTGACCTTTCAACGGCCACATCATTTTTCCACATCTTTGACTATTCAATAGCCACGTCAACATTTCAACAAGTTGACTATTCAACTCAATCAAAATTCCCATACGCAATTAGGTCACATAGACACTATGCAATTAATCACTCATCAAATAATTCACATATCATAGCATTTAAGGCATTTAATGCAAAAATTTTATAACCCGAAAATTAGGGTTTGAAAAAGTGGGGCGTTACACTAAAAGCATGTTTCGAGAAAGTTTCGCTCGAATAGAATCTTGCTTGTATACATAAAACTCTATAATCCACTTTTAACCCGATTCAGTATTATTCGAGTAGTTCCGCACGAATAGAATCACTATTATTATTACATTGTGTTTGCTTGTGCATTTATAAGATGTTTTATAAACATTTAAATGCATAAGAAGTAAACAAAGTCTAAGTCTTTTGCTTAGTAGACCGGTTGTGGGCGTCGTCCACTTTAAGGTAACACGGTCAGATCTATGCAATGCTTTGCAAAAGAAAAAGAAGAATTTCACAACCTAGATAGGCTTTGGCTACCTATCGTGAAAGGTTGCAATGTCA